>NC_025704.1:3633032-3690136 GCF_000633955.1 Camelina sativa | reverse complement strand
TTTTTTTTTTTTTTTTGGTTGGACATTTTTAAGGCTTCACAGTCTTCAATTTTGTGGAAATAATTTTAGGTATTTTGATCGGTCAATGAAATTTTTTACACAGAAAAATATTATTCAGTGACTTGATCTCTTTTGGTAGGTTATTTGAAGATTTTTTCGTATTTATGGTCAAACATCATTTGGAATTTACCAAAATAATGGTTGGAGGGTTAGGCTTCACCGTTTTAGTTTTAGGTTAAGAACACATAAACAAACTTATTTTGGTTCATTTAGATTTCAGTCTATTTGACTTAAGAGGTGAAGCCATGAATAAAGACTGATTAAAAAAAAAACCTGGTAAAGCCTTTGTGTTGAAGGGAAACAATTCCATGGAATGTATCCGATGATGCCGCTTTCTCAAGTTGAAGGGAAACAGTTCCGTAGAATCGTTTTTTGCCGCAAAAGACTAACTGACATGTTAGTTGAACAGACCATAGAGTCGGGAGTAAAGCATCAGCAATTCCGGCCCAATTGTTGTCATTGACATGACCTGCCTACGGCCGTGGGAGTTCATTGATAGCTTGGAAGAATTGATTGCGGTTGTTTGTAGCATGTAACGGTAAAACGCTAAAGTGTGCATACTTACTCTCTTTTATGGTCTGTTCGACTTACATGTCAGTCAGTCAGTCATCCACAGCAAAAAACGACTTTAGGGAATTGTTTCCCTTCAACTTGAAAAGGAGGAGGCATTGTCAGGTCCATTCCATGAAGGATCATTACATGAGAACACAAGATTTTCGCACCATAAACTTTGGCAATATTGATTTCATCGTTCCATCCGTCATATTAGCTTGTAGAGTTTGGTGAAAAAGATCTGTAAGATATAAAAAAGAAAATACATAAACATAGAGTCTATAGAGAATTAAAAAAATAGAGAAAAATAAGCTAATGTGCAAGGGACTAAAAGTGTGTATATGTATTAATGGTAGTTGGTGGAAAAACCATTAATTGTGAAGAGGAAGCACACTAAGAAATTAATCTTTAACCTACATTGTTGAGTTTGTCCCATTTTCTTTTGGTTATATGCAATTGGTTTTATGTGGTTCTTAAAGAGATATAAATAAAAAAAAAGACAAGAGAATGAAAAGAAGTAGACTGTGAGGTAATGGTGGTTGGTGGAAAAACCATTAAATGGAAGAAAAAGCAACACTTTGACATTAATCTTTGCTCTAAGTTCACACCAAAAAAATTCTTTTTATTAAGTTTTTGGGTTTGTTGATATGCTTTTTTTTTCAACGGAAATATATATGGTCTTGAAAGAGATCGATCAAGTCGACAGATGTGCCCTTTTTTTTAAACGGAGATTTTGCATGTGGATAGAGGGTGGCAGAGTCGTCGTTGGGACAAGATTGCTAAAGAGATCGATAAAGTCGACATATGTGCTTTGTGCTTAGACGAGTACAATTTCAACGACGAGAAGCATCTTGAAAGTGTGATTGGGTTTCTCTGCCAACAAGTGTACCACAAACGCTGCATTCTTCCGTATGTTTGGGAATGGCAGGTTTATAATGCAAGAAGAAAGACCGACAATCATGTTACGTGTCCATTATGCTCTACTAAATTATGTTGAGGGGATATGTTGTGTGTGTTTAGGGTGTGATAAACCGTTTGTGTGTTTGCTAAGTTATCGCTTTAAAATCTCTTCTGTGTGTGTTTTTAATAAGGACATATGATTGTGTGTGTCTTGTTGGTTTAATGAATAAAAGAGAGATTTTCTAAGCGGCTCCATATGGTTTCATGAATCACATCGAGAATGGGGAGAGCTTTTCTTTTCTCTAAATGGATTTTCTAAGTTTTGAATTATGGTTCCTCATTAGACTAGTTAGTTTTGAATTAAGTTTTTAAATGTAATGTTAGTTTAATTTAAGAATCACACTAACTATATTATGTACTAGTTTTTTCGCCTCCATTGGTGAACCTCAAATATGAGTATCTAAATTATTTAATTACAAACTTCACAAAACCATACCAATAGTCCTACTAGTTTTGTACAAGTATACACAAATCAGTATTTCCATGAAGAAGAACTCAAGAAGGGTTAAAAAAAAAAATGCTGGTTAGTAGGTTTCTTTAACACATACCAAACCAGGGTTATAAACTCGAACTCCTCCTCTTTTAATTGGTCCAGACCGTGTAAATACATCCCTTAACCAGTCAGTGGTTGCCTTTGGAGGAAGATTTCTAACGTGATTGATGATTGGTCAGTGAATTTTACACTAGAAAATATTATTCAATGACTTGATTTTTTTGGTAGGTTATTTGAAGTTTTTTTTCCTATTTATGGTCAAACATCATTTGGAATTTACCAAAATAATGGTTGGAGGGTTTAGGCTTCACCATTTTAGTTTTAGGTTAAAAATACATAATCAAACTTATTTTGATTGTTTTAGCTTTCAGTCAATTTGACTAAGAGGTGAAGCCATTAATAAAATACTCATTAAAAGAGGGAAAAAAGCCGAAAAATCCGCCATCTATTTTTATTTGGACATTTAATACCTCGTATTTTTTTATTGGAAGAAAAATACCTCGTTTATTTAATTTTGTCTAAAAAAATATTCGTTTATATACCGGTTGGTGAATTCATACCACGAGTTAACAGACATAAACGGACGTTACAAAATCTTTTGACGGTGTTAAAATTTAACAACACATGTTTTAATTGATATATACAACTGTTTTGGTAAATTTCTTAAATTTAACAATACATGTTTTAATTTCTTAAATTTCTAGTGGCCCAAAAAGTAAGGGCTTTCGACCCTGCCACACCTCCTATTAATATTCTAAATGCGGTGCGACAACACCGTAAGGAAGAAAAAAAGGAAAAAAAAAAGCGAAAGGGAAGAAAAACAGCCATGAATAGCCGCCGTATTCCTTCACCGCTTCCACCGTATGCACCCCTTGTTGAACAGCCGTGCGGATTCAGAAGGGTATGTGGGATTCAGAAGTTTATAATTTTGGTTTCGGTTCGGTTAATTTTTCCTCAGATTAGCTGCTCTGCTAAGTCATAATTAATTCTTCTGCTTTTTCCTAGTTCTACTTGATTAGGCCCGCACGCCGATATAAAACAAATATGTGAAACTTTAAGTAGTTTTTCAAATATTAGTTTTTATATTTTATTTGACTTTTATATAAAAATTCAAATATAGAGTTCATTTATTTCACCTCACAATATAATTTAATTATATATATGACATTACAGTAAAGTAATTTATTTTTTTGCACTAATCCTGATCGGTAAGACTCTTATACTTTTCATATCAAAATAATTTGTGCATTATACCAATATGATAACTTAATACAAAATAATTATCGAAGAAAAAAAAATAAAAACTAATGTTATCTCATATTTGAAAACTAACATTATCTTAAATATATTGCTGAAATCCCATACATAATAATTTTAATACTTGTCCAACTAATTTTAAATTAAAAAAAAAACTAATTTTAAATAAAACTATATTGACATTTTCATAAATTAATCAGAATTTCACATAAGATCTTATTTTCTCAAATTTTTATACTATCTTGAAAACCAAAAAAATTAAGAACACATAATCAAACTTATTTTGGTTGTGAAGCCATGAATAAAAAGACTGATTAAAAAAAAAAAAAACATGGTAAAGCCTTCTAGGCCTAATAAAGGGGCTAATTCTCAAGAACTAAAGGCCCAATAGACCTTGTAAGTAAAGGGGCTAAAGGCCCAATATAATACACAGTAGATACTAGAGAGTTATTAAGGGCTCCAAATCACCAACACCTGTTATGAAAAAAACCATATAGTATAAAATAAAATAAAATAAAATATAAATGAAAGTGAGAGAGAGAGGCTAATTCACTAATTCGCGTATTAAGTGTATTTTTTTTTTTAGCGTCTTTCCCATAAGGAAGGACGACGACCAAAACAGCTGAGAGCGAGAGAGAGAGAGAGAGAGAGACCGAGAGAGCGAGAGAGGGACCTAGGGAGATCTCAACAGCGGTGTTCGTTCCTTGAAGAGACACCTCTCTCTCTCGACGACGCGCATTCCCAATTTCATACATTCTCCGTAAGATTTGATTGTGAGTCCCCTCTCTTGTTTCCCTTCTCTCTAATCCTTTGTGGCGGGAACATCGATCCTCTTGCCGTCTGCGATTTCGCTTTCTTCGTTGTGTATCTCGTTGTATCGGCTTCGAATTGCGTTACGTTATTTTTCAGTGATTGTGTTCGTCTTTTGTTTGTTACACATTTGGTTTGCTTTTATTGGCTGCTTTTGTTGTTGTTATTGTGTGTATTAACTTGTGAGTTTCGCGTTAGGGATTCTCCGAAACTAGGGTATGATGATAGTGATTTCTCTATCTCGATCTTTGGGTATGGGTTTTGATTCCTTGGGTTTCGTTTTGGTTCCTTGGCTTGTTCGATTGTTGCTCTCAATTGGTATGTAATCGGTGAATTTTGTCCGATGGTTTCAGATCTTTTCCTAATTCGATTGGGATTGCGATTGTTCTAGGGTTTAATGCTATCTCCGTAACTGCATTGCTTTTCTCAGCTTTTTTTCGTTGTGGTTTCTTTTTCACATGATCTCTCAAGTTCCCACTTGCTAATCTATGGACTCTTTGTCAAATCAGAGTTGAAATTAGAATCGGTGTCCTGGGACTATGTGCTATCATTTGCATATTTTTGCCACATATATGTACTTGTTTACACTTTTGATGCAATTCCTGCCCATCTTGGCGTGGATGAGCTCTTTGCTACGTTTCCTTGATGTTTCTAACTATGATTTCACGAAAAGCCAATATGATAATTACTAATAGGCACCTTGTTATGTATGCCGTAGGTCTGTTTTGCCATTTGAAGGATGCCTCTACTAAAAAAGAAGTCACATAGACTACTGGAGCCACCAAATAACTTGGAGCCTCAAGAACTTGTTTATCAAGTTCGTCTCACAAAGGAGATTTTTCGAGATTATCAGTATCCTTTTTATATTGCTCTTGCAATTTATGAATTGGAAAACATGAGAGTATTTTTAAACTTATGTTTCAAATATTTCCCATCTCTTTATGTGTCCAATGTTTCATTCTGGAACAATCTTTATTCATATTATCCTTCCAAGGCTTGGTTGTTCATGTTTATCAGTGCACATGTCCGTGTCAGAACTATTTGTTTGCTTTGCTTAACATAAAATTAGATTGTACTTGAAGAGGATTAATCTGTACCGCAAGCGAGTTTGGACATGTAAATCTACTGGTAAGACTACCTTGACCTACGAGGAGGCTTTAGACTCGGAAAAACTGGCAAGCAAGAAAGTTCAAACTCTGGCGAGAGAGCTAGTCGCACCTGCTTTACGCATCATCCAATTCAGTAAGTTTTTAACTCCTTCCTTGGTTATATTTATTCTTATGATACGAGTGTGTTTAAGTCTTGTTTTATTAAGTTGTAATTATGTGTACATTGAGGGCTGTAGCATAAAGTGTCTGTATCTTCTTGGGACCCCGGAACCATGTGAGAGTTTCAATGCCACACATTTAAAGTTAGATGTGCCTCTATAGTCTATAATTCATAGAATGGTACCGGTTGGTTGCATTTACTACTGTCACATGTCTGGTTCTGACACAGACTACACTGTCAGGGGAAAGGAGTTAAGGATGTGCACCTTGGTTGTGCATCAAGACTGCCTTTTTACCATTTTGGTGTTTCTGTCAGTTTTGTGAATCAGCAATCCCTATTTACTGTTTGAAATTTGTTAGTGTAAGATAAATTTCTAATACACGAAATCTCTGTTTTATGACCACTACTTCTGACTCTTTTTCTTCCATTTTGAAAAGGTACGCTGTCATTGAAAGATCTTGCTGACAAAATAGCGACAGAGTTGCAAAATTGCTTTTACGCTGGTGCAGAATTGTATGGAAAAAAGGATGGGGAACTGCATCCGTGCAAAATCTTGAAGATATTAACAGATGGGGATAGTAGACCTCAGTATGAGGTAGGCTTCCTTGACAAAGATAAGGAAATAAATGAGAACACAGTGCTGTTTGGGGAGGATCTGTCATGGAAGAAGTTTCCAAATAGTAGAAACTTTCTGAAGTCTTTCATTAGGGATTCCACATGCCACAGTATACCTTGGGTAGTAAATGATTATCTGGCTAAAGCACATGATATCACGAGAAAAATTCCCAAGGAACTTCAGAACAAATATGTCTTTCAGAATGGAGAACTGGTTCAACAAAGAAAGCAGGTAGAAGTAAAGTACATCACCATTTAATAAGTTGTAGCATTGCCTAATAATTAGTTGATGTACTTATCAGTTTTGTCTCATCGCTAAACTATAGGAAGGTAAAACCGGAAGGGAAAAAGGAAAAAGAAAGAGAGCAGAAAATGGTAAACAGATTGCAGAGGAGACAGATAGAGGTATAATTGCATGGATGCTCTGCAATTCGTTTCCAATTCAATGTTTCCTAATGTTTCGGCAAAAGTTTCTTTGCAATTTTTAAAGGAATTTTTTACCATACGCTGGTTTTTTCTTTTCAGATGTTAATGAGTCTGAGGAAGAGGCTATCAATTATCCAATTGAAGATTCACTGTTGCCACCTGATCTTGATGACACTGATATCACTCAGCGGCCTTCTCTTTCGCGGGATTTTAGTGTTCCAATGGATTGTGTTGGGGATCTACTTATGGTCTGGGACTTTTGTACCTCATTTGGTAGACAGTTGCATCTATGGCGATTTTCTCTTGAAGACTTCGAAAATGCTGTCTGCCACAAGGAAAGTAATGTGGTTCTTATCATGGAGGTGCATGCCTGTCTTTTCCGGTTCCTCATCAATGAACGTGGGGATAATTTCAAAGCTTTGCAGAGAAGGAGTCGCAAGTCAAAGGTCAGATCTTCGTCTCATGGAAATCATCCTTAATTAACAAAATTGGCCACACAGTTATAAGCTATTCGCATTCAACATTAAGTCGCCAATCTTGTGATTTTTAGTTTTCTTTGTGTTTGATGGCCTCTTTGTTGCTTTATTTCAGATAACATTGATCACATGGGGAGAGTATCTTTGTGATTTCTTGGAATCAGTCGACGCTTCTGATTTGTGCATTGACCTTGGAACGATTAGGCGGGGACATTATGGTCTTTTGGACCCAATTGTAAAATTGAAAATCTTAAGAGAAATAGTGAACCATATAACTGTAACAAGTATGTTCAAGGGGGAAATAGATGAGCTTGTTGAACAACGGCATGCCCTTGGAGCTGCTAGAAGAGAAGAAGCGTTGACAGAGGCCCGACAGAAAAGAGAGGAGAAAGAACGGTCCAAAACTGGCGAGGAATCTAATGGAGTTTTAGACAATAGTAGGTTGGAGATAAAGAAAATTAGCTCACAAGAAACAGAAAGTAGTGAAGACAGCGAAAAGAAAGAGAGCACTGCAGGGGGAAGCAAGATGGAGAATGGGTTTGTTTCTTCAGAAAATTTTGAAAAATCAGAGAAAAGGTANCCTGTCTTTTCCGGTTCCTCATCAGTGAACGTGGGGATAATTTCAAAGCTTTGCAGAAAAGGAGTCGCAAGTCAAAGGTCAGATCTTGGTCTCATATGCTATTCGCATTCAACATTAAGTCGCCAATCTTGTGATTTTTAGTTTTCTTTGTGTTTGATGCCCTGCTTGTTGCTTTATTTCAGATAACATTGATCACATGGGGAGAGTATCTTTGTGATTTCTTGGAATCAGTCGACGCTTCTGATTTGTGCATTGACCTTGGAACGATTAGGCGGGGACATTATGGTCTTTTGGACCCAATTGTAAAATTGAAAATCTTAAGAGAAATAGTGAACCATATAACTGTAACAAGTATGTTCAAGGGGGAAATAGATGAGCTTGTTGAACAACGGCATGCCCTTGGAGCTGCTAGAAGAGAAGAAGCGTTGACAGAGGCCCGACAGAAAAGAGAGAAGAAAGAACGGTCCAAAACTGGCGAGGAATCTAATGGAGTTTTAGACAATAGTAGGTTGGAGATAAAGAAAATTAGCTCACAAGAAACAGAAAGTAGTGAAGACAGCGAAAAGAAAGAGAGCACTGCAGGGGGAAGCAAGATGGAGAATGGGTTTGTTTCTTCAGAAAATTTTGAAAAATCAGAGAAAAGGTATGGCTTATATCATATTTACTCATTAGCAGAACATTTGGTCTTCAGATCACTTGGGAGCTCATTTTTCTCATGGTAGTAACAGGCTTATGGGGAATGTCTATCTGAGAAAGCACAAAAGGCAGATGACGGGTATTAAAATCGAACCAAAGGAGGAGGAGAAGGGGGAGGAAGATGAGGATGGAGCAGAGGAGGAAGAGGAGGAAGAGGAGGAGAAAGGGGTTTCAGTGAAGAAGCAGGAGGCAAAATCAGCAAGTGAAGATGAGAAAGGAACTTTGGAAAGGAGGGGGCCCGAACAGAGGGTAGAGTCCTTCCCCCTCATAATTATTTTTGATATGTGGTTGTTTTCATATATGCACGTGTGTGCTTTTTTGTTTATGCACATCAAGTGTGAACTTTTTACTTTACATGCAGAGGCAATATTATGAACGAGAGATGGAGAAAATAGTCATACGTACAAACCCCTTAGGTAAAGATCGGGATTACAACAGGTACTGGTGGTTCCGAAGCAATGGTAGGATATTTGTTGAGGATTCTGATTCCAAAGAATGGGGATATTATACCTCCAAGGAAGAGGTATCATCAATCCACATGGTTCATTTCCTTGTTTGATCATTTAATTGTATAGATCTTGTTCAATTTTGTGTATGTTTCTTGATATCCAGCTCGATGCATTGATGGGATCACTAAACCGCAAAGGAGAGAGGGAACTGTCATTACATATGCAGCTAGAGAAATTCTATGACAGAATATGGTCAGTTATAGCTTCCCACTTTTCTTTTGCATAATCTGCATTATTTATTATTCAGGTCACTTGTTCTATCCTCACTTTGATGCACATGTAGAAGAGTAACACCACATTTATCAAAGTCTCCTTTGTTTATGTGTCATGGCTTTAAAACCTGGCGATAACTTGTGATTTGCAGCTCTACACTACAAAAGAGGACGAAGGACATTGCTCACAACATAGAAATGGAAGAAGCAGTGGTTAGGAGATCTACCCGTGTCAGAGCTCCACTTCATGAAAATCCAGCTAGTGCCTTCTTGAAATATGTTAACAAGTGGAAAGAGGACTAATCACGTAGCAGAATTCAATTCTGTATAGGAAAAGCTTGTAGTTGCAGTTGCAGCCATAGCCAAACTTACCATTTTCAGCTTGCCTTCTCTGTTTTTTTTTGGCTCAGTTTAGGGTTTAGTAGAGCTTTACAATTTACAACAAAAAGGCATAGCCTTATGGTGAAAGGCAAAGCTTGAGTAGAAAGATGGTGTTGGGTTTTGTTTTTTCACTGTTACCATTCATCATCACCTTCTTTTCAGTACTCTTTGAATCTGAGGTTCCATTATTTCTTTTTTGCCGGGGAAATTAGAAGTTTTTATTACGATTTCTAAAATGCTTCTATATTTTGGTTAGTGGCTATTCCTAAGCTTTGTTAGGCTAAACCTTATTTACAAGCTTACAAAGTTGTCACTCATATGATTATTTCTCTTTGATTGATGTTGAGATTTTGAGGATTGAGGTTCGATAATTTCGATGGCATAGGTACATTAGGTAGTTCAACATTTGAATTTACAGAATTACTTTAAAAAGTCAGCTCTCATATTCAAATTTAGGTGATCGAAAAGAAATTAATCCAAAAATACTATGAATCATAAATCCAAAATTGCTTAGCTTGTAAAAAATAACATGGCAATATAATTTTCTTACAAAAAATACCTTCATAAGAAGGCAACTTTTATAGATTTTGTATAATTAGAAAATCAAAGTGTTACAAGAATAACAAGAGATAAAACCTTCAAAAGCTATAAAGTTTGAAAACAAAACATACCATTAAGAAAAAATCTAGCGGGAACGAAAATTTCTATTTGTTTTTTTCTTGTCAAAGCCAGGAGCGACTCTTATACCAGGAACGTTTTTGAGACCCATCTTGCCAAGAACATTTATAGGGATAGCTGGAGGGGTGCTAAGTCCCATACTGCGGCTGAACTCATTAGCTAACTCCACCAGTCTGGTCGTGTCTCTTGCAATCTTCTTCTGTGATTTGTAGTAACCCAACCACGCCTGATATGCTGCCTCCTTGTTCGTCATTTCCACTTGGCTAATCCCTTTCTGCACCTGATTTTGAACATGTTTTCTCACATTCATCAATGCTCACTCGAGTCACATACTCTTAAAAAATATATTTTAAACATTGGGGACTTGCATCCCAATATAGTTTAGTATAGCAGTCTGGTTGTTATGGGTTGCTACTTGCTAGCAAGTTAATTTTGAAAAAGGCTTGCCAAGTCCAGTAGAGTCACAAATTCATATAGTATTTGAAAAAGCTTACCTTTTTCACAGCTTCATGGTCTATTGGCGGTAAAGCAGTCTTTGTGATGGGCAAGTCTTTAACAGAAGATAAAAAGTACTCTTCCCACGGTGCCAACAATAGTACACCTTCTCCTTCCTTACCTTTCCGCCCAGTTCTGCCAAGTCTATGTATATATTGTTCCCTGTCTGATGGCAATCCCATCTGCAAAAGCAACATATACACAACGACTTCAGTAAAAAAACGACTAACTTTGTAGCAACTGTTCCATTCTATAATGGAAAACTACTATATGGTTTACCTGTACGACTAGTGACACATCAGGGTAATCAACACCACGAGCAGATACATCGGATGTTACAAGGATAATACTCTTGGACTTGCGGAACTCATCAGAAACTCTGGTTCTGTAACTCTGCGGTTTTCTAGAATGTATCTCTCTGACGTTCAGGCATAGCTTACCAAGCAGATCAGCCACCAATCTTGTGACCATAGCAGTTGTACAGAAAATGATAATCTGCAACAGCAAAGAGATTGTGTTAATCCAGACATACAGTGGTGATTCACAATGGCATTGGAGGAAGAATATTACCTTATAGCCCACATTTTCTGTGATGTGTTCTTTCAGAAGACCATATAGAAGCGAGAAATGTCTATCCAATGATGCAATCATGTACATTTGTGTGACCTGGGAGATAAAACAGACATGAGAAACCAATAACATTCAATCATAAGGCCATTCGTTCACCTGAACTTAAAAAAGCAATCTTTTACCTTTTGATGCGTCTCCCCTGCCCCCTCTTGAACACAGTTGACGAACTCATGATCCGAATTCAGAGCAACATGGCATATTTGACGGACCTTAATACCAAAACAACACGATTCAAGATTCCAACCCAAAAGTGAGAGTCTTTGTGCAAGAAACTGACACTTACCTCTTCAGGTACTGTGGCGGAAAATAAAAATGTCTGTCTCTGCTTCGGAACAGCAGCTATTATCCTCTCAATATCCCTTCGGAAACCCATGTCCAAGAGATGATCAGCTTCATCAAGCACAAGGACTTTCACACCCATCAACCTTGTTGCAAATCCGGACGTGTTGTCGATGTGGTCTTTGAGCCTTCCGGGTGTAGCCACGAGAATCTGAGATTGTGCAAATATGTTATTATTTAAAAATATACAGAGACAAAGATCATCATCTCTGCAGCTACTTTGACTACAGGGAAGAGAAAAAATGCAAAAAATGTAATGCATAAGAGGCTAAATCAAGGAACATATCCTATGATTGGAAACAATCCTAACTTGTTCAGCGAAATACATTCTTTCTGAATATATCTTTCTTAATTTATATTCTTAGCCATTTAAATAATGAGTTCATATTGTTTTAGTGAAGAACAACCAAATCAGTTTGAACAAAAAATAAATGCAACTCTAATGGTCAGATAACAAGTTTCATTTTAGAAGTCCAGCTCAATGGCAATGCAAGATTTGTTCAGAAATAAGTTTAAATAAATACAGATTGAAAATTTTACCTGGCATGGACNAGAGATTGTGTTAATCCAGACATACAGTGGTGATTCACAATGGCATTGGAGGAAGAATATTACCTTATAGCCCACATTTTCTGTGATGTGTTCTTTCAGAAGACCATATAGAAGCGAGAAATGTCTATCCAATGATGCAATCATGTACATTTGTGTGACCTGGGAGATAAAACAGACATGAGAAACCAATAACATTCAATCATAAGGCCATTCGTTCACCTGAACTTCAAAAAAGCAATCTTTTACCTTTTGATGCGTCTCCCCTGCCCCCTCTTGAACACAGTTGACGAACTCATGATCCGGTTTCAGAGCAACATGGCATATTTGACGGACCTTAATACCAAAACAACACGATTCAAGATTCCAACCCAAAAGTGAGAGTCGTTGTGCAAGAAACTGACACTTACCTCTTCAGGTACTGTGGCGGAAAATAAAAATGTCTGTCTCTGCTTCGGAACAGCAGCTATTATCCTCTCAATATCCCTTCGGAAACCCATGTCCAAGAGATGATCAGCTTCATCAAGCACAAGGACTTTCACACCCATCAACCTTGTTGCAAATCCGGACGTGTTGTCGATGTGGTCTTTGAGCCTTCCGGGCGTAGCCACGAGAATCTGAGATTGTGCAAATATGTTATTATTTAAAAATATACAGAGACAAAGATCATCATCTCTGCAGCCACTTTGACTACAGGGAAGAGAAAAGATGCAAAAAAAATGCAAATGCATAAGAGGCTAAATCAAGGAACATATCCTATGATTGGAAACAATCCTAACTTGTTTAGCGAAATACATCCTTTTTGAATATATCTTTCTTAATTTATATTCTTAGCCATTTAAATAATGAGTTCATATTGTTTTAGTGAAGAACAACCAAATCAGTTTGAAGAAAAAATAAATGCAACTCTAATGGTCAGATAACAAGTTTCATTTTAGAAGTCCAGCTCAATGGCAATGCAAGATTTGTTCAGAAATAAGTTTAAATAAATACAGATTGAAAATTTTACCTGGCATGGACTCTTTTGCAAGCGTCTTTGCTCTGTAGGAAGCTTTGTGCCTCCAATCACAACTTGAACACCAATAGATGGGTGATACTTCAGCAAGATGTTTGCTTCTGCAGCAGCTTGACAAGCAAGTTCCCGAGTAGGGCATACCACAAGCACAATAATTGGGGGATTCCTATTATCCCGGCTTGCAGGAGGGGATTTGATAACAGCTTCGATTGATGGAAGCTTCAATATAAACATCAGCATTAAGAACAAATCCCACTGAAGGCTGATAAAATCCTATCTGACCAACTTAAACGCATGAACTCAAGAGTGTAGAATGTCTCACCAAAAATGCAACAGTTTTCCCAGTGCCTGTTTTGGCCTTGGCTAGGACATCTTTACCTGGAAAGCCAAGGAGTTCAAAAGGGAAACATATTAGCGGAACAATAAAAAATCAGCCAAGCTTCAAAAATGTAGTTCTCAATCATGCGAATGTTTTATTTTTGCCTTATAAGCAACTCCAACAAGAATGAAAGAAAAGTTCACCTTTGAGAATGAGAGGAAGAGTAGCCTCCTGTACAACAGTCATTGTTTTAAATCCAGCATCCGCAATTGCTTTTAGTGATAAAGGAGACAGAGGGAACTGATCGAATCTGTAAGACCATAAAAAAGTATTCTCAATCAAACAGCAATGTATATGGTCAGAGCAAGTCACATACAGAAGAATAGCTCTAAAGCAATCTCCTCACTTGCATAACACAAAAAGAGACTAAATTGTACCCTCTTTAAAATGCAATTGCTACTAAGAGAGTTCATAAGATAATCTTTAGTTAAACAAATAATGTACCTTGTCTTAGACAAATAAGAATCTGAAGTTTTAGCAATTTGAGCCACCTCCACAGGCTTAGTAGAAGCTGCTGCTTTCTTGATAAGAGGCTCATCAACATCATCAGATTGGGCTTCTCTTCCCCTCTTTGGACCTCTATTGTTGTTGTTGTTGTTGTTGTCCTTGACTTGTTTTACCGACTCATCTTCCTGGTCACTCGTGAGCTTTTTCAAATGTTTAGCGCGAAGCTCCCGTCTCTTCTTACCGGATTTGGGTCCATCGGAATTCATGGAAACGAGAAGACCCAGAAAAGATGGAAGAGAAAGATGAAGGAAGAGCGTGTATGCCTTCAACTGTAAGGCTTTGTCAACTACCAAGTTCCCGCCGTCGGTAAATTTAGGGTTTAAAAGGTTTTGTAGGAAACTCAATTTTAGGGCTTAAGGGGTACATTAGAGAAAAGAGTGGCCCAAAATATCTCCCAACAAATTAGAAAAACAAAACGGCACGTAGTTTGCTCTCATTGCTTTGAAATGTCTTTTTATATCAGAAACACCTTTTATTAAAGGAAATTAGTTCAATTTTTTCAAGATCTTCAGAACTTTCCAATTTGCCTAAACTTGGTCAAATTTTTTGTTATATTTCTCATCATGAAAGCTTGGAACTGTAATTTTCGTATTGTAAAACAATGTCTTAAGTGCTCTTATGTTACCAATTTTATGAAAGATAACAATGTGAGTCGTGTGATGGTAAGAAGTAAGAACAAAGAATACTCTATGGTAACTAGCCATTACAAGCAAAAGATTTTCATAAGGTAACTTTTATCGGATTTTTTTAGTTAGAAAGTCTTAAAAGTGTAGCAAGAATGACAAGAGATTACACTTACAAAGCATTAAAGTTTTCAGACAAAAAAGCAAATCACTAGCTTAAAGAATCTACTTGGTTCTAAGACCAGGAACGTTTTTGAGACCCATCTTGCCAAGAACATTTTTTGCGATAGCTGGTGGGCTGTCAAGTCCCATGCTGCGGCTAAACTCATTGGCTAACTCCACCAGTCTGGTCGTGTCTCTTGCAATCATCTTCTGAGATTTGTAGTAACCCAACCACGCCTGATACGCCGCCTCCTTGTTCTTCATTTCCACTTGGCTAAGCCCTTTCTGCACCTGAATTCAACAAATCTTATACTCATCAGTACTCAACTCATGTCACACTCTTCAAAAATCTTAGCTTTTGACTTCTAAGAGTTTTGTGTTATGAGATTCAAATTCTGTTTCAAGTTCCCTTTGTCATTCTAGATTGCCAGCAAATATGAGTTAAGAAAGGCTTGCCAAGTTCAGTAGAATCACAAAATTCATGTGAGTTCATCATTTATATGAAAAGGCTTACCCTTTTCACAGCCTCTGGGTCTAGTGGCGGAAGAGTAGACTTGGTGATGGGTAAGTCTTTAACAGATGACATGAAGTACTCTTCCCATGGTGCCAATAATAAAACTCCTTCCCCTTCCTTACCTTTCCGCCCGGTTCTGCCAAGTCTATGAATATACTGTTCCCTGTCTGATGGCAATCCCATCTGCAAAAGCAAACAACTTCAGTAAAGAAATAGAGATAAAATTGTTACTTGCAGAACAATTCCATGTCAGAAAACTGTCACCTGTACGACTAATGACACATCAGGGTAATCGACGCCACGAGCAGATACATCGGATGTCACAAGGATAATAGCCTTGGACTTGCGGAACTCATCAGAAACTCTTGTTCTGTAACTCTGCGGTTTTCTAGAATGGATCTCTCTGACGTTCAGGCTTAGCTGACTAAGCAAATCAGCCACCAATCTTGTCACCATAGCAGTTGTACAGAAAATAATAACCTACAACAGCAAGGAAATTGTGTTAGTTTAGAGAGACAGACATTGGTGATTCAGAATAGCAATAGAGAAACAGACGTGTTACCTTATAGTCCACATTATCAGCAATGTGTTCTTTAAGAAGCACATATAGAAGAGAGAAATGTCTATCCAGTGATGCAATCATGTACATTTGTGTGACCTGGGAGATATAACAGACATAAGAAACCGATAAATTCAATCATACGACAGGTGATTCACTCAAATCAACCTAAAGAAATTCTCTTTTACCTTTTGGTGCGTCTCCCCAGTACCCTCTTGTACACAATTGATGAACTCATGATCCCGTTTCAGAGCAACATGGCATATTTGGCGGACCTTGACACCAGAAAACACAGTTCAAGATTCCAACCCCAAATTTTGAGAGCCTATGTACAAGAAACTGACACTTACCTCTTCCGGTACAGTGGCAGAAAATAAAAATGTTTGTCTCTGCTTAGGAACAGCGGCAATTATCCTCTCAATGTCCCTACGGAAACCCATGTCCAAGAGATGATCAGCTTCATCAAGCACTAAGACTTTCACACCCATCAACCTTGTTGCAAATCCAGAAGTGTTCTCAATATGGTCTTTCAGCCTTCCGGGTGTAGCCACAAGTATCTGAGAGTTTTAAAATATGTGATTAATCAACAATATATAGATACAGCTGGCTGTACTGCAGCCATCTTAGAAGGTCAACTTAAAGGAATTGCAAGATTTGCTCAGAATTAACTTCACATAGAGTGGCAAAAGAGATCGATCTTTTATTACCTGACAAGGATTCGTTTGCATACGCCTTTGCTCTGTAGGAAGCTTTGTGCCTCCAATCACAACTTGAACACCAATAGATGGGTGATACTTCAGCAAGATGTTTGCTTCTGCAGCAGCTTGACTGGCAAGTTCCCGAGTAGNTAAGAAATAGAGATAAAATTGTTACTTGCAGAACAATTCCATGTCAGAAAACTGTCACCTGTACGACTAATGACACATCAGGGTAATCGACGCCACGAGCAGATACATCGGATGTCACAAGGATAATAGCCTTGGACTTGCGGAACTCATCAGAAACTCTTGTTCTGTAACTCTGCGGTTTTCTAGAATGGATCTCTCTGACGTTCAGGCTTAGCTGACTAAGCAGATCAGCCACCAATCTTGTCACCATAGCAGTTGTACAGAAAATAATAACCTACAACAGCAAGGAAATTGTGTTAGTTTAGAGAGACAGACATTGGTGATTCAGAATAGCAATAGAGAAACAGACGTGTTACCTTATAGTCCACATTATCAGCAATGTGTTCTTTAAGAAGCACATATAGAAGAGAGAAATGTCTATCCAGTGATGCAATCATGTACATTTGTGTGACCTGGGAGATATAACAGACATAAGAAACCGATAAATTCAATCATACGACAGGTGATTCACTCAAATCAACCTAAAGAAATTCTCTTTTACCTTTTGGTGCGTCTCCCCAGTACCCTCTTGTACACAATTGATGAACTCATGATCCCGTTTCAGAGCAACATGGCATATTTGGCGGACCTTGACACCAGAAAACACAGTTCAAGATTCCAACCCCAAATTTTGAGAGCCTATGTACAAGAAACTGACACTTACCTCTTCCGGTACAGTGGCAGAAAATAAAAATGTTTGTCTCTGCTTAGGAACAGCGGCAATTATCCTCTCAATGTCCCTTCGGAAACCCATGTCCAAGAGATGATCAGCTTCATCAAGCACTAAGACTTTCACACCCATCAACCTTGTTGCAAATCCAGAAGTGTTCTCAATATGGTCTTTCAGCCTTCCGGGTGTAGCCACAAGTATCTGAGAGTTTTAAAATATGTGATTAATCAACAATATATAGATACAGCTGGCTGTACTGCAGCCATCTTAGAAGGTCAACTTAAAGGAATTGCAAGATTTGCTCAGAATTAACTTCACATAGAGTGGCAAAAGAGATCGATCTTTTATTACCTGACAAGGATTCGTTTGCATACGCCTTTGCTCTGTAGGAAGCTTTGTGCCTCCAATCACAACTTGAACACCAATAGATGGGTGATACTTCAGCAAGATGTTTGCTTCTGCAGCAGCTTGACTGGCAAGTTCCCGAGTAGGGCATACAACAAGCACAACAATCGGGGGTTGCCTGTTATCCCGACTCGGAGGAGGAGATTTGATAACTGCTTCAATTGATGGAAGCTAGCAATAAACACCAACGATAAGAAGTAAGAACAGATTCCAATCGAAGGCCGATCAATTCCTAACTGACCAACTTATGTCCATGAATCCAAAGGGTAGAATGTCTTACCAAAAATGCAACGGTTTTCCCAGTGCCTGTTTTGGCCTTGGCTAGGACATCTTTACCTGAATAAAAGAGCCCGGAAGAAACCAAGGATTTAAAGAGGATTTTTAAAACAATCAATCAAGCTACAAAATGGAAGTCGTGGCAAATTTGAGGAATCCTGAAGACACAAGTTTCTAAGTTTTTTTTTTTTTAAATACCTATTGGCTATTGCAAAAGTGATTGTGAGATGTCGTCAATTAGAATTCGTCACTACATCTCTAAACCATGGTGTGTTTTTTTCTAATTGGCCTTGTAAATAAGGCTCATGAAGAAAAAAGTTCACCTTGGAGAATGATAGGAAGAGTAGCCTCCTGCACAACAGTCATTGTCTCAAATCCCGCATCCTTGATAGCTTTTAGCGATAAGGGAGACAGAGGGAACTGATCAAATCTGTAAACCATTTACCATAAAGAGAATTCTCAATCAAACAGCACTAAATGATCAAAGTAAGTCACGTACAGAAGAATAGCTTCCTCACATGTAAAATAGAAATGAAGATTGAAAGTGATAATATACCTCGTCTTAGACAAGTAAGAATCTGAAGTCTTGACATGATCACTCCTTGGCATATCAGTCTGGACAGCCTTAGCAGAAACCACTTTCTTAATAACAATCTCATCATCTTCATCATCCTCATCACTACTACTATCTTCACTAAGCAAATCATCAATGCTTCCCGATACTATCCTCATCTCGTCCTCGTCACTAGTATCTTCCTCTTCCTGTCTTAAACCTCTCGTCTGTTTCCCCACTCCCCTGTTGTTTTCCAAACCTCGCTCTCTCCTAAACCCTGAATCTACATTTCTCTCATTCCTTCCACGGAAAGAAGAAGACTCACTACCCTTTCCTTGAATACGACCGTTCCTTGCACCTTCTCGATTCCTAAACGAATCGGACGTGGTTCTCCTCCTGTCCGAACCCCCAAACCTATCCATCTCACTTTCCTTTCCCCTTCTCGCACCACCGAACCTATCAGATTGACCTTCCCTTCCCCTCCTTGGACCTCTACTACTGTTATCCCTGTCTACTACGTTTCTACGAACCAACTCTGGACCAGAGTTATCTTCGTCGCTTGTGAACTTCCCACGGGAAGAAGAACCAGTCCTCAAATCGCTAACCCAATCACTAAGCTCCGCCTCGTCCTCAATCAAGCTCTTGGACGCGCGAATCTCACCTCCAGGTCCACTCCGCCGCACGAATTCGGGTTGGGATCTCTCAGGTCGGGTTGAGAAATTGACCCGGGAACCTAATCCGATGTACTTTAACCTAAAGGGAAAGGCTTTGGATAGAACAGGGACGGAACGAAATGAATAGATAAGTGCGCCTGAATTCATGGAAGGGAGACGAGTACAAGGAAGAGAATGAGTGATGAAACGTACACCGAGAGGGAACTTCAAGGACATATCTTGCACTTGTAAAACTACCAAGTTTCCCGTCGTCGGTGGTGACCGGAGAGAATTTGTAAGTTGAAGATAAGGAAAGAGTCGAGAGAGGGTTTTACAGTAAAACACACACACGATAAGGGGTTTTAAAGGGATAGGAACTGAAGCAGAGAGACACTTGGTACTAAAACGATGACGTTTAGCGCGACAGAAAAGAAACGTTATGTAGTTTTTTCTCCCATTGCTGATAACAAAACGGTGAGTTGTTTCTGAAACCCTGATAATTACTAAATTACCCTTCGTCGAGGGAAACTCAGAAACACGTGAAGTCTTTTAGGGCTTGATGGTTTAGGAAGTTTTAGTTAGCCCATACAAAAAGCCCGATAAGAAACCCAAAAGGATGTAATGTTATCAGATTATGCTAAACCGGTAGTTGAACCAAAGCAAATTGTGTCATAATCTCAACCCTTGCGGAACCGAAAATAACCAAGGTGGGAGGTTGATGAACAAAGGATTTGAAAACAAAAAAGGAACAACAAAGCAAAAGTGTTCCGTTGAGATCAAAAATTAAGTTTGAGAATGCAAAATCTTTGGTCTTTTACTTAGACTTATTACTACCCTTTTTGGGTTTATGTTTCTAATGGCCACGAGGGTGTTCTTCCTCTACTGTCTCATTCGCATCTTACTTCCTTAAACTTGAGAGGTTTCATGATCACCCCAGCTTTCTTCACAACCTGCACACATCAATCGCCAAAGGGTTTAAAGAAAATGCTGCATTTTTCGAAATGGGTACACTACTAATGAGAGTTTTAACAAAAAAGTAATGAAAAGTTAACCTCAGGTCGGTTAAGCTCTCCAATAATGGTTGTGGGATTAAACTCGGGTCCGATAGGCCTAAGCATACTATGTTCGAAAACTTCCTTGGATGTGTAAGGGAAAGGTATACTCTTTGTATGAAGTTTCTCAGCCTTTCAAAATCATATAGATAAATAGATGTGTAAGGGAATATGTCAGCATGATGAACAACCAATAGAGGAAGGGATAAGCATATATTGAGTGAGACAGTACTAGTTACCTTTTTATCGACTTTTTCTGATATGATAACATGTCCGAGACGAGCGTCTTTCCTTGACTTGAGAGCTTGCTCTCTCCTTCTCATGTCATCTTCGTGTTCTCTAACCATCCTTTGAGGTAAACCTCTCTTGTTTTGGATATTGGTCCATTGTCCCCAACCAGGAACTAGAACCGGTTTCTCGGGTTCAGGAACTTCCTGATTTAGTACCTCTTGCTTATCCTTCTCAAACTCACCATCAACGTCATCACAAGCAAAGGCACGGCTTATAAGCTCTGCTTGACAAGGAATCTCATAGGTTTCCTTTGAACCACATGTCAAAATCCCATCAACCATTTCCTCTGCTTCACTCTCTGAATCATCGAAAGGTACCATAATGGTTTCAGTGTTTCTAGCAAGTGAAGAAGCATTATCATCTTTTACAGCCTCTGAGTCATTATCTTCCATATCATTTTCACTACTATCACTGTTATCAAAAAAGTTGTCTGATTCCTTTTTAGACTCTTTTGGAGCTTTTGCCCCAAATACTCTTCTACCACCAACAACATTAGTGGACTTTTTAGAGTTTTCTACACCACCATTGTTCTCCAACTCTTCATACTCCTCAATTGCACGTTTAGCTTCTTCTTTAGCTTCCTGGTTTTTCTTTTTCACAGCCCGAGCCTAACCAAACCAAAAACATGAATGAACGAAAAAACCAGAATGAAAAAATATTCATAAGTGTTTTGTTCAAGATTTACCATGAAAGGTAATGACATAAGACCAGAATTGGGGGCTTCATCATCTTCCACACTTTTAAGTATCTTCTCCTTTGCTTTCGCTATCAGTTCAGAAGCATCCTCATCTGAACCATCATTTAACTCTGCATCGCTCTCATCACTACTACTTTCATCTTTTGTGGAGTTCATCTTTCTGGACAAAATAGCATTAATCTGAAGTTGTTCAGATATAGCTGCCCGAGTTCCATCGTATTTCCTATTCAGTCCAAGCCTTAGCATGCGTTTGGCCCATTTTCCTGCGTTTTTGTGCTTTAAAGTCATACGTTCCTGCATATATAATAACACATAACATATGAACAATTAAACAAGACAATAATTATCACTTTTTTTTGTTTGACAGTTTACGTCTTGATGAAAGAATCTGTGAAAGTGAAGAGGAAATTGTAGACTGACCTCTACTCGTCTAATCTCCTGCTTCTTAGCCTCTTCTTTAGCCATTTCAGGGTCCATCAATGCTCCAACCCCTGATTTATTCAGGTCTTTGTTTTTAAGGCGATGATAAGTTTTAGACTTAATTTTCTTGATTCTTTTGCTTTTCAGGTCAACACGGAAGAGCATGCTCCTCATCTTAGCAATGTGGTCACGTTTCTTGATGTGATCTTCCATAGATACCTGCAACGTATCAAAATTTAATCCAAACAGTTACATCAGATATTCGTATAAGCTACGTTCTGAATGCCAGATAATTTATAAGTCAAGTAAGCTTCAGAGCAGGGAATGAACTAGAGATCACAAAACTTGCCTCGTTCAATTCAAGAAGCCTAGAGCCATCTTCTTTGTGAGCCTCCCTAACCTCATCATCGTCTAATAGAGAAGCCATTCTCGTCTCAAATTCATTCCTAGGCTGAAATTGTGATGCTATTGCACCAACCGTAGAGTATCCAACATTGATATCTTGGTTAAAGTAAACAGTTGGTGCCTCCCTATCCCTCTTTACCAGAGGCACCCACTTACTTAACTCCTTGTCAACTTGTCCTTTCACTACACTCCGTTCCAGTCTTTCTCGCTCTGGCTTTGGCTGAGGAGCATGAACAAGAGATTGACTATCTTTTGCCATCCGGGAGACCCTCTCGCATAGTTCGCTAGATCCAGGTTTTCCTTGAAGAGGCTCTAAAAGGTGTTCCATTGTGATGAGGGATTTACCCTCTAGAACATCACGGGTAGGATTGAATTCAGACTCTGGATATGGTTCAGTAAAGAGTACATGTTTTCTCTTACTCTCTCCTGAAAAAAAAAACAAAAAAAGTTTATATTTTACAGCTTACAAATGCAATGAATAGAAGATAAAAGCAAGACTCTGTATCAAGCTTGAGTGTCAATACCTTGAAAGGCTGCACTTGGCATTCCAGTGACAGCTTCCAACATCCGTGGGTGTCTATCATCATCATCATCATCATCATCATCATCATCATCTTCTGACTCCACGTTTTCATCCTTCGTTGAAATAAATACAATTAACCAAATTAAACAACTTTTAACCTAAATTATTACGTGTTATCCAAACAACTCTTAACCTAAAATCAAAGTCCTACAGTGACGGCGATAAGAAACACAATCGACGGTGGAATATTAACTAAGGGAACAAAAAAAAACCTTGAAGTTTTTGGGAAGGACGAAGTCGTAGTTGTCAACGGGGTCGTAACGGTTGTTTTTCCGGGATTCCTCTTCAGGCACACCTTCTTCGTACTCGTACAAATCGCACTCATCGGAATCAATCTCATCGTTAGATTTCAAAAGACGTTTCTCATTAGCAATGATTTTGAGTATTGAGTTCGGTAAGTGAGGTCCTGATCTCCTCTTCTTTGCATTAGCTAGGTTTTTGAAACTAGATTTCCTCTTCTCTCCTCCCATCTTGACTCTCTCTCTGTTTATTCTTTTCAACTAGTCACGATTTTGAGACAGAGACTTTCCTAGGGCTTGTTGCTTCTGACCGACTACTTAAGTACTGAAATAGACGGTTTGAGTGGTCTAGTTTTTATTTAGGGTTCGAATCGTTTCACGCAGCTGTAATAAATACGGTTTTGCAAATTACTAATAAAAATATACGCAGCTGGCTATATTTCTAAGCTTTTTATTACAGAAGAATAGAATTAATTAGGCTAAAACCTTTGATTGATTTTGAGATTTTGAGTGCGGTTTGATAATGTAAGGCTAAAACCTTTTATTAGTATAGATTTTTCGGCCTGAAACTAGTAGGCGATCCAAAACAAGCTTAAAAAGCCACTACATATGGTTTTTGACCACCAAGTTTAAACATTAGTATTAAAGAATAAAGAGTTTAAGAGATTGGAAAAGTATTTTCCTATTACATCAATGCTCGCAGAGACAATGTTAGGATTTCTCCTGCTCCCACGTTGTAATGTGCAAGTGACTTGTTGTTGTCCTTTAACAACCCGGCTTTCCCACTTAACTCCTGTTTCTTCACTGGAATGTGTATCTCCCCAGCTATTTTTTCCTTCAAACTTGCCACGTTTTCCAATAACGACTGCACTGTGATCTCAATGACTAGTCCAGCGCTGATGCTTGGAACAGAAACCCTGATTGTAGAGGAGCCCTGAAAAATTATGACTGCTAGTTAGATACAAGTCAAATCAAGCCAGTTGAAAATTTGAAATAAACAAAAAGAAGAAAAAAAAAGACAGGTAAAAGTGTGAAGAAAACATTACCGGATGCTGAGCAATGAACTGGTCTTCTGGAACAAGTGCTGACTCAGGCTTCTTTGGCTCTGGTTCCTCAGGTAGAGACAGTGGTGGAGGAGGAGACGACATTCCTTGCATTGGATTAGGTGTTGCAGTTGGCTTCATCCCCCGAATCTGATTCTTTGCATGTTGTAGTTGTAGTAGTGTTTCCAGTTTCACCAGATTTGGAACGAGTCCAGATGGTGGTGCTGGCAACACGGTCCTCTCCACGTTAGCAAAATACTCAAAGGCACGCAAATCAGTCATAGCCATCTCCACTCCGTCCATCTCCTTTTCAGGCACTTGATCAAGAAGCTTGAAGAAACCATCAAGAACTTCCTCAGTAGCATCATCAAAATTCGTGATATGCTTTTGGTTAGTCATCAGCTTTTTGGAAGGCACCAACACATTTGAATACCCGATAACAAGCTTGAGGAAACAACGGTGCTTGATGTCAGTTGGCTTAAAAAACTCAAACAGAGGGTTCTCACACACTCTCTTCGTCAATGCCCTTCGAAAATACATGCCATAAACAGCCACAAACTGCGCTGTGAGCTTGAAAATATCAAACTCCTTGCGGGTGATAGTGATCCCTGGAGGAAGGGATGCGAACTTGATAGGTAGAGGCTGAGGCATATCACTGAAACTGAATGGAGTCCCACGATTGCAGCACTTTGGGCGACAAGAACCTGAGCTCATGGACATCGCATCAGCGACCTTGGTTCTCACGTTCTGCGTAGAGGACATATTTATTTTCTTTGTCTACAACCAGAAACAAAAGAAAAAAAACAAAGAAACATTCAAATCAGATTCGCTAGAATAACAATTATTAACCTAAATTATAAATAGCCCTAGCTCGCAAATTAACAATCAAATCCACTAAAATAAACGCATAATAAATTCATGAATATATCCCCATGGGAGAAGGCGAACGACCGCACCTTAATCGGGAAGGAAACAGCAGCTAGAACCGCCCTGACGTCTGAGTAGAGGCGTAGAACGAAGAAGAACCTTTCTTGCTTGAGAAGAAATAAACTTTGCGCTAGCTAAGGCTTCTTTATATAGACCTTGAGGTATTGAGGTATTTAGTACTAAGTCACCTGACCAATAGTAACCTGCCACATGGACATTGTTTCCAAATTTAATTAAGTAAAGTCACCTGACCAATATTAACCTGCCACATGTAAACGATTCAGAATTTGATCAAATAAAAGCTAACCTTCCTAATTTACAAGTTTACAAAGTTGTCACTTATATCTCTTTGATTGATGTTGAGATTTTGAGGATTGCGGTTCGATAATTTCGATGGCATAACATCTTTGTTTTACCACCACCATGGTACTCTCGTTGTTCTGGGTTGCTACTTGCTAGCAAATAGAGTTTGAGAAAGGCTTGACAAGTTCAGTTAGAGTCACAAATTCATGCTATGTTTGCAGTAGTATTTGGAAAAGTATTACCTTTGTATGATTCATACGGTTTGAAATTACTAATAAATATAATGAAACGATTTGTATGATTCATTTCTTACGAACAACAATTGACAAAACGACAACGACATCAGATCTAAAAGTGAACCTGCACGTAGCTTACAGCCTTCGGCTTTCAGAAATATGTCTTTTTTTTACCAGAAGCAAGTCACCAACGCACCAAACAGTGTTCTTAAAGAAGAAAATAAGTATGAGAAACAGAGCAGTATATCTCTTCTTAAGCTTTGTCAGACTCTTGACAAGACTGTGCCTCTTTGACATGCTTCTCATACTCGTCTTCTTCATCATCTTCTTCTTCTTCCACTTCAGCTTCAACATCCTCTTCCTCTTCATCTTCTTCATCAGCTCCTGAGCCCGAGCTTTTGACAGAAGGTGGAGCTGGATTCCTTGCTTCTCCAACTATCTTCATTATGTCCTCTACGCTTTGAAGAGAGAAGCTCGTGTCTCTCTTGTAATACGCTGCTTGAGCCGACTCTAGCAGCTCCTTTGGCAAATTCTTCAAGTACCATGGATGATTCTTGATCTCCTTAAGCGTGATTCTCTGTCAGGAATATTATTGACAACAATCAGAACTGCAAAAACATCTTCCTCGCAATATCTATAGCTTGAAACATGGAATAGTTAAGGTACCTTAGCAGAGTTAGTGACGAATATGCGAGAGAGAAGGTGTTTGCATTCCTGAGATATGTGAACATAGTCCGGGATCTTGTATTGTACAGCCATTATGCGCTGCAGAATATCATTTTAAATGGTTCTATTATTGAGACACTTGAGCAATAAGAAGAGGAGTTAATCAGAATGGTCTTAGTTACTTGGATTGTTTTCCTGAAGTTCTTTGGATCATTAGGGTCCTCAAACGGGTAAGCTCCAACCAACATGACGTAAAGGGTTACTCCACATGACCACACATCCGCGTGCTACAAAAACACAGTCATATGAGTGCAAATGCCAGTCTATATATATGCTCTATGACAATTATGATTATAGAGACTGGCCTATAAACATCCTACCCACATCGATTATCACCTGTCAATTTTTTTGAATTAAGACCCTAGGCTTGGAAACTGGTCCATTTAAACCTATTTAGAACTATAATAACCTGAAAAGTTTACACAGACCACGCCAGTACAAAGTATATATTAGACCGACTAAAACATCAATCGTAGAGCAGTCTAAACTTTTTTCCCTCATACATTTCCCTTGACGACACTATTTGCTTACTCTGACAACCAATCATGCATAAATGGGAAATTAGTATGTACAAGAAGGCATGAGCAATGTACCTTGCCATCATATTCTCTCCGTGAAAGAACTTCAGGTGCTATGTATGCTGGAGTTCCCACAGTCGATTTAGGCCTTGAATGTAGTATAGATGACTAAACAGTAGAAGTAAAATAGAAAACAGGACAAGATCATAAATATCAAGACTAATGAACAGATAATACATTTGATTGAAACAAACTAATCAGGATTGAGACAAACTGCGCAAAGAAGAAGGGAATGAATAGAGTGCAGACCTTAGAGTAACCAAAGTCACAGATTTTCAAAAGCGGAGCAGGGCTCCCATCAAGCAATGTGTTCTCAAGCTTCAGGTCTCTATGGCATATTTGCTGCACAGAAGCAAAAGAGAGGGGGAAGTTTACACAAGAACGGAGGCATAAAATTCCAAATCTCAAACAAAGAATCTGAGCGGCGGCAAAACATCAATAGCTCTCCATAAAATGCCTAATTACGCACTTAACTTTCCTTTTCAGCTTAATGAAAATGGGAAGAACTATATACATACATACCAAGGAATGGCAGTAGTCTACGCCACAAATCAGCTGTTGAAAGAAGTACCTAGCCTGAAAAGTGAAAAGAAAAAAATCAAACCAAAAACTCATACAAGCACATAAAAAGAAAGATCAAAGTGTAAGACTTTAAAAGGAGAAAAGCGCACCTCAGCTTCACTGAATCTACCAGCAGTGCAGATTCGATCAAAGAGCTCTCCTCCAGAAGCATACTCCATCACAATAGCAAGATGAGTAGGTGTCAGAATCACCTGGAACCAAATCAAAATCAGATCCCAAGACAACTCTCTCTTTATCAGGGCCACAGAACCAAAAAGAAAAAGGAAAAACAGAGACTTGCCTCCTTGAAGCGGATGATATTGGGATGCTTAAGTGATCTGTGATTGATAATCTCTCTCGCCACGTTCTCATCTATCTGCATAAACCAAACAATCCCCAAATTAATCATCATCATCATTTAAGTCTGTTGTTATAAAAAAAACCCCAATTTCTCAAATTTTCCTGAAAACTCCTTCAAAATGTCTAGCAAAAAGACTTCAAATCATGATTCTGATCATATCAACTGAGCTAAAAAGTGAAACTTTTTTAAACCCCAATTCAAAACTTGAAGCACCCAAATAACAAAAAGACTAGGAAAAAAAAACCAAACCTTGCGGCCTCTCTCGATGTATTTCATGGCAACGAGCTCTTTGGTGTCCTTGTGTTTGAGAAGCCGAGCCACACCGAAATTACCAGAACCCAGATCCTTGACAACATCATACTTATCCATTTTCCAAAATCAACAACCGTAGTGATCGAAGGGTGTCTAATCTATCAGCTTATATATCCAATTAGTAAACGATTTAGAAAAGAGGGATCTGAGCAAATTCCATCAACAAGAAAATCGTGAGATCCAATACACACACACACGACACACCCATCTGCGTGTGTAAGTATGTATGTATAATAATATCCGATGGAGCCGTAAACGTAGGAGTTAGTAAATGGATTGGACCACGTGGAGGATCTACTCCTACTCCAATGATCTAATAAAGCTTGTGATTGGAGTGAGTCCAACGGTAGCTAAGCTACAATTTCATCTCTTATACATTCGCCGACATACACATTAACAGTTACAAAATTGTATAAACCGTAACAAAGCTCTAAATTGCGTTTATGGGAAAAAGAGGTTATTGTGTTATTTATAAAGATGTGGGGGGGCTCTCATAAATAATACAAACGATTTGACTAAAAAGGTCTCATAACAGATCTAGAGTCAAAATCTTATGGAGTATATATTTATTTATTTATCCGCAAGACTCCATCTTTGAAGATCTATCTTGTACACACTTTCGAAGTGTAAAAAGCTCAACTTTGCGGACAAAATTAGGGTTTCAAGCTGAGATCTTTTTTGTTTACTTGTGTAACACTGAGATAATGAGTAAAGCTTCGGTGATTCTATACATCACGGTGGGGATCTTTGTGCTCTTCCTCATCTCTTATTCCCCGAAGAAGAAGGGTGACTACGATCACCACCATGGTGGTCACAACCAACATCACCGTTTAAAACTCCGGTCTTCTTTCAATTTCAAACCTACTCGTCACGATCCGGTTCCGTTTGATCCTCTCGTCGCTGATATGGAGCGCCGTCGTGAGGATAAAGAGTGGGAGCGGCAGTACATTGAGCATTCTCATCCGGAGCTTGTCTCTCATTCTCAAAAAGAAACAACCAGTGGTGGTGGTGGGCATGAACATGAACATGCACCTGGTCACGAGTCACAGCCTGAGTGGGAAGACTTCATGGATGCTGAGGATTACTTGAATAATGAGGACAAGTTCAATGTCACTGATAGGTTTGCTCATACTTATATATCTTCAATTCCAAATCTTTGAATTTGATTACTAACTAAAAAGGCATACTTTTGAAAGTTTAGATTTTTATTTCACTAAATATTTAATTCAGCTTAATGTAGTAAAGATCCAATTTTTTGTAAGGAAGGAGTTTGATTGATTGGTGTTTTTCAGGTTGATAATGCTGTTTCCGAAGATTGATGTTTCTCCAGCTGATGGGTTTGTGACGGAGAGTGAATTGACTGAATGGACTATGCAGTCTGCTGCCAAGGAAGTCGTTCACAGGACTCAAAGAGACATGGATGTTCATGACAAAAACAAGGATGGTTTCATTTCATTCTCTGAGTATGAACCACCTTCTTGGGTCCGTAATTCAGGTGAGCTGCACTTTCCTGTTTCTTCTTTGAGTTTCACTGACTCTAATTTGTGCTACTTGATATGGTCATACAGACACATATGTCTTAATAGATCTTGTTTTTTCGATACCCGCTTCACCTGTTTGATTGAAATTTGCAACGGTTTAAGCTGCTGAAGTAAAGAATCTCACTTTTGTCTCTTAAGTATGCTAGCTGACTTGGTTAGAATTTTAAACAGATAATAATTCCTTTGGCTATGACATGGGCTGGTGGAAGGAGGAACATTTTAATGCATCAGATGCAAATGGTGATGGACTGCTGAACTTAACAGAGTTTAACGAGTAAGCGTTTCTTCTAGTGTAGATTATAGCAACCTAGCTATTTCAGATTTTGATTAATACTTAAAACTATCACTTTTTTTTTGTTTTTGTTCTCACAATGCTCTTGCTGTTTTCATTTAGCTTTCTGCATCCTGCTGACACCAAGAACCCTAATTTACTGCTATGGTTATGCAAGGAGGAAGTAAGGTAATGTACTGTGATCGTATGATTATTTCTGAGGAACCCTTCTTTTAGCTTATTCTTTATTAAAGGGTTCTTCTCCTTCCCTCTTCCAGAGAAAGAGATTCAGATAAAGATGGTAAGATCAGTTTTGAAGAGTTTTTCCACGGCCTCTTTGACACTGTAAGGAACTACGAGGAAGATAATCACAATTCTACGCATCCTTATCATGACTTGCCTGAAGGCCCTGCAAAGCAGTTGTTTTCTCAGCTTGACAAAAATGATGATGGGTTAGTAATTTACGAGTTCACACGACATGATTACCATTGCCATTGATATCAGGCATCCCTTAACATTTACTCCCACTTGTCTACAGGTACTTATCAGACGTTGAACTACTTCCCATTATCAGTAAAATCCATCCTACTGAGCGTTATTACGCAAAACAACAGGCTGATTATATTATATCTCAGGTACGTAGCTTTCAAACTAAATGGTGTATTTTAGCTGTTAGATTGCTCGATCTTACATTGATCTCTCTTTTCTTGATCTTTTCTAGGCGGATTCGGACAAAGATGGACGTTTGACTTTGGCAGAGATGATTGAGCATCCATATGTCTTCTACAGTGCCATTTTCGACGAAGATGACACTGATGATGATTATGGCTACCACGATGAATTCCGCTAGTTTTACAATTGAGTAAGCAGCAGCCACAACCCTGAAAAAAACTATTCCTATTGAATCTGTCGAAGAATGTTCAAACTTATAACACTAATCGTTATTCATTAATAACAGAGGAAGAAATAACATCAAGCTCAATTCCATATAACTTCAAGGAACATCCCTCACGAAACAGGTGATCTCAATAACATCAGGCGTGGTTAATCTTCTATACCTTTGTTCTTGTCTTTCTTACGGCTTTTCTTATACTGCAGAGTCCACCACGAATCTCTCCCACGCAGATCATCTGGTGATTTAGAAGTTAGAATAGTATTTATGATTTTAAACGTTAAAGGAACATACTTTTCTTTGAATCTTGTTCAATCGTTATAGATGGCTTTCTCGATGTTTGTATCTTTTACTTAACACCTTTAAAGCTTAATCTTTTATAAGCAAAGCTTATGAAGAGAAACAGTGTATACATGCAAAGGTCAGCACTGAGCTCATAAGAAGCAGATTTTAATCCGTAATCTTGGAAAACTACATAGAAAAAAGGGAGAGAGTGTATCTTAAAAGTTGGTTACAGAGATCCAGGAGCTACTGTGACCTGTTTTCATTTTATTTCATGCTACAAAGCAAATTCTCAGTTACGATTACCAACAATCATCAGGCGCCAAGATTTGTGATTTTGAAAGAAGTTTGATATCTCACTTCACCACACAGATCTTAATAACTGAGGCAGCTCCAATACGGTGCAGCGCCACAATTGCATCACCACGGTTGCATAGTCCTCTCTGTGTAGCCGACTTCAGAGCAGCCTCAATGATAACTTCCGTGGCTTCACTATCGGTTGCCTTTGCAGATCCTTCAGCTAACATAGGGATAAGACCTCTGTATATGAGACTGTGCCTTGCAGGTGACTCGTCACTACAAGCCCAGTCAAAGGAATCAGTGGTCATAACCGGGACAACCACTGACAGAATCGGAACAGCAGGTCTGTATTTAGCCACGAGATTAGCGGTTGAACCTCCACGTGTCAACACAATGATGAGTTTTGCCCTGGCTTTGTTAGCAGTCCGTACAGCTGATGATGCAAGACTCTCGAGTGGGCTCATTGGAAGCGGAGTTGCTCGGATCATCTCCTTAAAGATTGTGTTGTAATCAAGGGAGCTTTCAGCTTCAATGCAGATCTTAGCCATGACTTTCACAGCTATTTCCGGATAAGCTCCTGCTGCACTCTCACCGCTTAGCATCACACAGTCCGTGCCATCAAGAACAGCATTTGCAACATCTGTGGCTTCAGCTCGGGTTGGCCGAGGTGATTTGATCATTGACTCCAGCATCTGAGTGGCTGTAACCACCGGTTTACCCGCAAGGTTACACTTGTAAATCATCAACTTTTGAGCCAAGAAGATCTTCTCAATCGGAATCTCCATCCCCAAATCACCACGAGCAACCATGAACGCATCTGTTTCACGCAATATCTCATCAAAGTTTAGCACTCCTTCCTGGTTCTCAACCTTCAAAATCCAAACCCAAGAAAGAAAAGAGTCAGATTCATGCCTATATATATATACATGAAATGCCATTGCCATAAGTGAAAATTTTTAAATACCTTGGACATCAACATTATGCTTTTAGCATGGGAACCAAGAACCTTGCGGACATTAACAAGATCCGAACCTTTACGGACAAAAGAAAGAGCAATCATATCGATGCTGTTCGGAACACCCCAACCGAGAATATCTTCAATATCCTTATCTGTCAAAGTAGGAAGATCAACAACAACACCGGGAAGATTCACGTTCTTTCTCTCACCAAGCATGGCCGAGTTTTCACACCGGCACCTAACAGTTCCAGACTCGGGGTCACATGACAAGACAGCTAGACTTATGCTTCCATCAGCACAGAGTATGGTGTTCCCAGGCTTCACATCCAAAGGCAGCTTTTTATAGCTCATGGATATCGTTGACTCATCTCCTTTAATATCATAATCAGTGGTGATAGTAATCTCTTGACCTTCCTTAAGTTGTATAGGGTTCCCATCTTTCAAGAAACCAGTACGAATCTCAGGCCCCTGACAATATCAACAAGCGAAATCATAAGCTGAAAGTCTCTAAAATGACGAATTCATATAGTACAAATTCCATAATCTAGCCATATTCTTGAATATACATACAATCTCTAACAATAATAACCAAACACAGTACTAGACATTTAACATTTACTAAATTCCAAGAATAAGTTTCCTTGTTGTATTTACTGAACTCTCTCCTCATTGAGGAGCTGAAGTAAGTAAATAAAAACCAAGTTGATGTTTAGGTACAAACTAGATCGAAAGATTATGACAAGAGAATCCATAGCACAAGACGCTTGCAAAACAGGAAGCAAAAGATAAGTTTTGAATTAACCTTTGTATCAAGCATGACAGCAGCAAGAATGCCGGTATTTTGCATAGCGGTACGGAGGTTGTCGAGTGTATCTTGATGGTATTCATGGCTACCATGTGAGAAGTTGAAGCGAGCCACATTCATACCAGCTCTCAAAAGCTTCTCGATCATAGAAACAGTCCGAGAAGCTGGTCCTAAAGTACAAACGATCTTTGTCTTTGGGATCCTCCCATCATTAGGTAGCTCCTTCAGAATCCCTTCTATGTCTATGTTCGACATGTTTTCTCTATAAGATCTCTTCTCGTGTTTCCCTGCAATGAACAATTCAGCACCATAACCAAACTATTCAACAACAAAGCAAGCGTAAGAATCGAAATTTCCGGTCATATCTAGACCGAGATCCATATTTATACCAAACTAGAAAGTACTGAACTGAAGAAACAATGGAACATAAGTTTCACAGATTCACTCAACCAAACATAGGTTTGTAGGAACCAGAGTGACTGAGATTTGGAGAACAAGAGTGAGACTTTACCTAGGCTCCAGAATCTGGATCTGTTGTCGTGTCGGAGCGAGAACCCTTGTTTTTTTGGTTTGGCTTGGACTTGGGATAATGACTCTCTGGCTTTGGAGTAACGAAGTTGGTAGCGACCGCCACGTGAACTCGAATTTAAAATTAATAAGGATTTTTTCTAAATCCAGTTTGTATTTTTCTATTTATAAATTGCCTTTGACCAAAAACACAAAACAAAAAAAAAACTAAATTAAACTTAATACGCCTTACTGAACGTCTTCATTACTCAATGCACTTCGCTTTGGTGGCTTACGACGTTGTTGATAACAAATTTGTTATAAATTTAAATATGTAAGTACTCTTGATGTTAAGTAACTATTTAATTATGCAAGTTATGTACATGATTACTCAAGCATAAGAATATGCCTTTGGATCGAAAGATGTGATTCTCAATTCTTGAGTATGATTTGTTTGTTTTGTATCCATGAATTTATGGGTCTTTATATTGTTTTCATATAAAGACAAAATAGATATATAAGCGTTTTTCACATTTTTCCCCATAGTTTGTCTTTTGGTTCTTTGGGACTTTCAATGGTCATATTCCTAAAACCAATATATATGTCTCTCTTTGCTTCCCCTCTTGGGATGATGAAGGAGCCATTTCTTCTACACTTTTGCTAGGTGTTCTATTTACTGCATAGTTGACATTTTGTCTTTACATTATTGGTACCACAAATTGTTTTTTGCTAGGTGTTCAATTTTAAAGTAGTGTAGTTCATTTTGTTAATAAAAATCATATAATGAACTGAATATCACAGGGGACAAAAAAGAATCCATTTCATAATTGAAAAATAATGTAATTTATCTTATCTTCCGGAGAACTACACAATGAGTTTGGCAAGATAAGTTATTGTTAACAGTGAGAGGATCAAATCTCTTTATCAGTAACAAAGTACATAACTAAACTACTTCAATTCATAGCCTCCATCGGACTCAGTCTTCTTGGAACTTACGACGACTTGCAGAGATGCCAATATGGAGACACTTGATGCAAAAGGATTCAAATGCGTTTGGGCGGAACATACTGTACCTGCACTTCTTGGCATATGAACTGCCAGCAGATTTCCATCACATACATGTGAAAAAAAATGAACAGTCAGTATGAGACCAGATTGTGTGTTTTAGGATCCATGCTCTTATTTGAAAGCCAGAGCTAAGGATTTGCTTATTATGTCGTGGAGCGTTGAGATCTCTTCTTAGGCTTCTAAAGGGAATTGGCATAGAAGTAAATACGTTTACCTGCATTTCCTCTGGGAGTGCCTCTGAGACAGCAAGAGTGTAGCAACCAGGAGCGAACTTCCCTGAGAACAAGAAATTGCAAATTGTTACATTTATTTTCTGTCTCAAAGAAAGCTGGCAATATTAGAAAATACAACATCAAGCCACAAACACACAGACGACATCTGAAATGCAGCTACCACTCAAACGGGTGTTGACAAAAACAGTTACATTTGAAATAGAAAGCAGGGTTTGGTGAATTAGATTGATGGTATATTCATCTTTAAACTATATAGCCTGAATGAGATTTAAAACTGCACATTTTATACATACACATTCGCTCTTCCCAAAGAGAAAGATATGACTAACGTAGCAGTAAACGGAAAGAAGAAGCAAGTAAACTCGAAAAGAGAACTCAATAGTTTGAGTAAAATCAGGAAACAGAGCTGAAACATACCAATTCTTAACCATCTTGCTGCCCAACTTCTGCGTGGATCCATCATAGAGATTATACTGCGAAACAAACATGAATCAACACTACCACTATCTCTATAAATTTAAACTCATTGTGCTTAAAGCAGCAAACTTTAGGTCAATTCCACTGTAATTTTACAATGTAGAACGATTCATCCAATAACAATTACAAGAACAACAAGAGATTAGAAACTTAAAAAAACGCATCAGTCTTTATCAATTATGTATAGACTACAGTTACATCCTAAGCAGAGAGTCCCACCAAGTTTATCCATGTAACCACGAGTCGAAAAGTGAGTGCACTATCAAATTGATGAAAGCAAGGATTCGAATTGTACCCGTTGAAATTAGGGGTGGTAACATCGACGATACGTTCATGATCGTCTTCCATTTTGAAGAAAGGACAATTCTCGCACCCAGAATCCCTAAACTGTTTGGATAAAACCAGATCATACATACAAAACATAATCCGCATGAGAAGAGAACATGCAAAACAGAGTGAGAAGGTGAAAAACCATACCTGATCGTAGGTTTTGACGAGGCGACATCGAAGACAAGCCCTAAGCTCGTGACCGAAACTCGTCGGAATCTGTGCAGGCGCTTCTCCCATTGTTGTTAAATGTCTTCCAAAAATCGCCACGCCTCTTCTGTTTCTTCTCTGATTCTTGTCCAAATATCGAAAATTTTGTTCCGAACGAGGAGAAAGATGTCTCTGTCTGTATCCGTCTTTTAAGTACCATATATGTGGGCCTTAACTAAACATAAAGTTGTACAAGTAATGAAATCATTGGGCCTTAAATTATAAGCCCATTCATCTTCTTTAGCGTTATCTTCGGCAACAAGATGAGTTTTTAAGGTTTTACGTTGTCGTCGGCAACAAGACGAGTTACAATCATTTATCTCCTAGTGACGTGCATAGTTTAGATTCGACTTTTCTTTTTTCTTTTTCTTTCTTTTCATTAACCTTATATATTCTTTGTACAAGCAAAATCGTGTGTATCATCTTTGTCGTGTTTGGGTAATTTTGCACGACGAACGGAATCACATAAACCATACATTAAAGTTCTTTCGACAAGTTTTTCTTTTTTCCGGGTTTTCAGATCGTGCACCACATCGCATTATATATGTAGGAAACGAGATGAAACTTACATTACTCCATACAACAATATCGACATGCATGCTCGAATCGAATGCAGAGTAAATTAATAAGATATACGCAGCTTACTTTAGGACTAAGCTAAACATTTAGCACAATCAAAAAAATCACTTAGCAAGTTAGATATTATGTGCTTCCAAGGTTCACCTACCAAATAGAATACACAAAGATAAAAAATGATTAACCTTAATATTTGTTCTCTTCCAATAAGTTTTGAGTTGGATGGAGGATTACTATACTATTATTTGCTGTAAACCATTAATTTTGGGTCCCCATTCAAACGCTTTTAACCTTTTACTTTATGATCTCAATTTCAACTTCTTTAAGAGACTTGGGAAGATGAGAATAGATGATGATACATATTTGTTATGACATCATATTCGATCATTTGTATAAGGCCTACTTTATTGTGTGTTTGCTTAAGATATTTTTGAGATAGTTATGAAGACCCTTTTGGGCGCAAGTAATACGACATTATTGTCTTGACTAAGTATGAAAATCACAACAATGTAAAAGAAGATACTTAAATAAACAAGTAGATAAAAAGGAAGATTATGCATTAATGCAGTATGATAATGTAATGTTTTGGGGACTAAAAGAAAGACGAGATGAGTAGCCTGTGATCAGGATCAGCCACGCCTCTACCCTTTTCTCCTCACTTGTGCCTTTGTTTTAATAATATTTTTGTGTGTTTTCTTTTCTCTCCTTTCTTATTGAGTCTCTCGCTTCGCTTCCTCTCTCTCTCTCTCTCTCCTTTTCATCTTCTTTCTTTAACGCTTCCTCTCTTTGAGAACTTGCTCTCTCTCTCTCTCTCTCTCTCTCTCTCTCATCTTCTCACCGCTTTGTGCATCTCTCTATCGGGTTTCTCCCCCTTTGTTTCCGGGCTGTTTCTTAACCTTCTCTCTCTCCCTTTATTTCTTCTGCCATCGCCAAACCTTATCTTTTGCTTCCTGGGTTTTGCTTCTTATTTGGGTAAGATTGGATTTTTCTCCCTTTTTGATTTCGTCTTTGTTAGATCGTTAATTGATCTTCATCTCGTAGTGATCCTTCTTCTTATTTTTACTTCGATTGTTGATTTTTGCGAATTGGGTTTTCTCTGGATTGATTTTGAGTTAATTGAGTTAATTCTCGCTATTAACTAATCGATCATGCCTATGTGTATTTCACTGGGTTAACCGATTGAGGAAGTGCTTGTTCTGATCGAACAAAGTGAAAAAGTACAACTCTTTTTTATAGTTTTTGATCAATTGGGTTTTGATTCACTCATTCTTGATTGTGTTCAATGCTAATCTTTTTGCTATATTCACTATCTTGTGCTACTAGATCTACATGAGTTTTCAGAGACTCACTTGTTAGTCCCATTCTGTTTCTTTCTTATTTCCATGGCTTTGCATATCTCTGATTGATAAAGTAGAATCCTGTTACTGTTCTGATGGAATGCTTTTTTTTTTTGTTTGTTTGTTTTGGATCTTTAATGTGCAGTCACAGCTTGGACACATTTATCTCTCGGCAGGAAAGTTATATGGGCTGAACTAGGAATTTCATGGGAGTTGTGGAGGATACTGAACCTCCTTTGAAACGTGCAAAGCGGCTTGTTGACGAACCTAACGGCTTCTCCGGGAACTCTTCTGTTAGACCTTGTAGTGTGAACAACTCTTTGGGAGACCTGATGGCAAGGCCTCTCACCTCCCAAGGGGATGACCAAACTATCGGCTCCAAAGGTGTCATTAAAAAATCTGAATTTGTTAGGATTATCACTAGGGCTCTTTATTCTCTTGGATATGATAAAACCGGGGCTATGTTGGAGGAAGAATCCGGTATCTCTCTCCATAATTCCATCATTAAGGCGTTTCTGCAGCAGGTTAAGGATGGAAAATGGGATGAAAGTGTTAAAACATTGCACAGAATCGGTCTGTCTGATGAGAAGGCTGTCAAATCTGCTTCTTTCTTGCTCTTAGAGCAAAAGTTCTTAGAGCTTCTGAAATTTGAAAAGATACTTGATGCGCTTGGCACCTTAAGGAATGAGATGGTGCCTCTTCGTATTAATACAAAGCGTGTTCACGAGCTTGCTTCCTCCCTTATATCACCTTCCAGCCTTATATCACATACCACTTCTGATCCAGGTAAAGAAAGTGTGAATTCGAGGTCCAAGATTCTTGAGGAACTGCAAAACTTGCTTCCTGCTTCTGTTATAATCCCAGAAAAGAGGTTGGAGTGTTTAGTTGAGAATTCCCTTCATATCCAGCGGGATTCTTGTGTTTTCCATAATACCTTGGATAGTGATTTGTCTTTGTATACTGATCATCAATGCGGGAAGCACCAAATTCCTTCTCAGACTGTTCAGGTTAGTCTGCTCTGCTGTGAATGTTTTTTCGTTTCATTCATGTTGTTGTTGTTGTTGTTGTTTCTTTTCTTGGTGATCATGATTTTGTCTGTACCTTTTGGATATTGAGAACAATGTGCTGCAATTGTCTCAACCTGATGCCTCTTTTCTTTTTTCCGTTATTCCTTTTCCATCATTGGCTATGTAGTACATTCTTTCTTTGCTCTCACCTGTACTTGCGTTCCTTGGATTAATTAATTACTTGTGTGGCATCTTTTGTTTCTGTTTGTAGTTTAGTCAGACTTGCAGTGCATGTGTGCGTTACTGACTTAAAATCACATTCGTTAAGTTCTCTCTACGTGAATGGTTCAGATCTTGGCGTCACATACCGATGAAGTTTGGTTCTTGCAATTCTCTCATAATGGCAAATATCTGGCGTCATCTTCCAAGGATCAGACTGCGATTATATGGGAGGTAATGCTGACCCACCAACGAAGGCTTACCTGAATTGAGTTTTGGCTAACCTGTTAAAGTTTTGATTTGTTACCTATTTTCTTGGAGGCAAACTGTTTGCTGATTCACTTAAAATGTACTTTTCAGATCAACGCAGATGGGAAAATTTCGTTGAAGCATACACTTGTTGGCCACCAAAAACCCGTAATTGCCATCTTATGGAGTCCTGATGATCGTCAAGTTCTTACATGTGGAGCAGAAGAGGTTATCAGACGCTGGGATGTTGATTCAGGAGACTGTGTTCAAATGTATGAAAAAGGTGGTATTAGTCCCATTTCTTGCGGATGGTATCCTGACGGCCAGGGAATAATCGCTGGGATGACAGACCGAAGCATATGCATGTGGGATTTAGATGGTAGAGAGATAGAATGCTGGAAAGGTCAGAGGACGCAGAAGGTATCTGATATAGCAATGACGGACGATGGAAAGTGGCTCGTAAGTGTATGCAAGGATTCAGTGATTTCCCTATTTGATAGGGAAGCTACAGTTGAGAGATTGATCGAAGAGGAAGACATGATTACATCGTTCTCGCTTTCGAATGACAACAAATATCTCCTGGTAAATCTCCTAAACCAGGAAATCCGTCTCTGGAATATCGAAGGTGACCCCAAGATTGTGTCGAGGTACAAAGGCCACAGGCGTTCACGATTCATCATCAGATCATGCTTTGGTGGGTACAAACAAGCTTTTATTGCTAGTGGAAGCGAGGATTCTCAGGTAAAATCTGCTCTTTCCCTTGCATAGTATCTCGTCACATAAACACATAAAAAAACATAGCTAAATGAATGACAGGAATCTGGTCTGTTCTCTCATGTATTCTCAGAACTGAGAAGTGGTTGTTTTCTTTCTTCATTTGATCATCAGTTTAGACAGAATGTAATCAGATGTTGAAATGTCAGTCTCTGTTCTCAGAATCTCTGCTGGTTAGAGTAATGAATATATGTTATATTGCAGGTATACATTTGGCACAGATCAACAGGGAAGTTAATCATTGAGCTACCAGGGCATGCAGGAGCGGTAAACTGCGTGAGCTGGAGCCCGACGAACCTTCACATGTTGGCGTCAGCAAGCGATGATGGAACCATAAGGATATGGGGACTCGAGAGGATTAACCAACAGAATCAGAAGAAGCAAGTGCAAGGAAGTAGTAGTAACGGCGTGATTCACCGATGCAATGGGAATTGATTTATGATAATAAGAATGAATTTCGTAAAAAACTATTTTAACAGTTAAAATGTTGTTTCTTCTTTCTTCTTCATCTTCCTCTTTTTGTTTGCTTCTTCCTTTGGTTATGGAGAAAGCAAAAGAAAGAAGGCAAAAGCTGTTCTCTTCTTTATTAATCCCTGAACGCAAAAAGAAACAAAAAAAAGGTTCAAAAATGCAATTTGCAACATTGTTGCTTCCCTATTTGCAATATTGTTATAATTTTTTTATAAGTTTTCCTTTTTTAAAAAAATTCTTCTTTATTTCATTGAAAACAAACTAATTAGCTCAATTTCAAAGTTTCGATCCCTAACTGTAAAATCCCTAATTCGCGAGAGAGAGAGTATGGGAAGTAACCGTCCTAGGAATTTCCGGCGGCGCGGGGACGACGGCGACGATGAAATCGACGGTAAAGATGTTACCGCCGCGACTAAAACGCCTACTCCGGCTCTTCCTTCGTCGAAACCTAAAAAACTCCCAGCCTCGACCCCGAAGAAGAAACTCCTAAGTTTCGCCGACGACGAGGAGGAGGAAGACGATGAAGCTCTCCGTGTGACGGTAAAACCTAAGAATGGTAGTAAAGACCGTGTCAAATCCTCTTCGCGTCTCGGCGTTTCTGGATCTTCTTCTCACAAACACTCTTCCACCAAGGAACATCGTCCCACTTCTTCTTCTTCTTTCTCCACCGTGGTTCCGCTTTCTAACGTGCTTCCCCAGGCCGGCTCTTATACGAAAGAGGCGTTGCTTGAGCTCCAGAAGAACACACGGACGCTTCCGTATTCTCGCCCTAGTGCCAATGCCGAGCCCAAGGTTGTACTCAAGGGTTTGATCAAACCTCCACAGGATCATGAGCAGCAGAGTCTGAAGGATGTGGTCAAACAGGTTTCGGATTTGGACTTTGATGAGGAAGGGGAAGATGACCGGCCTGAAGATGCGTTTGCCGATCAGGCAGCTGTTATTAGAGCCAAGCGGGAGAAGATGAGGCAGTCACGTACAGCACCTGCGCCTGATTACATATCACTGGATGGTGGTACCGCTAATCATTCTGCTGTTGAAGGAGTCAGCGACGAGGAAGCAGACTTTCAGGGAATTTTCGTCGGTGCTAGACCGCATAAAGGTGATAAGAAAGGTGTGTTTGATTTCGGTGATGATAATCCTATTGTTAAAGAAACCACGACAAGTAGTTTTTATGAGGATGAGGATGAAGAAGAGAAGTTGTGGGAGGAAGAGCAATATAAGAAGGGTATTGGTAAAAGAATGGATGAAGGGTCTCATAGGACTGTAAGTAGTAATGGAATTGGCGTGCCTTTGCATCCGAACCAGCAGCCACCACCACAACAGCAACCGCAGAGGTATGCTTATCATGCCGGGATTCCAATGCCGAATGTTTCTCTGCCTCCTACCATTGGTCCAGCTACTAGTGTTGATACTCTACCAATGTCACAACAAGCCGAGCTTGCCAAGAAGGCATTGCAAGACAATGTTAAGAAGCTTAAGGTATTGCCCTCTGAACTTGGCTTATTTCCTATTTATGAATCTGTTGCCTTCTCTTGGTGTTTGGGTAATGTCATTGTATGTTTATACTGTTATTGTTATTCTAGTTAATTATTAGTTAAGGTGAGGTTTAAAATGTAGCCCAGCACAGAGGTTTTCCTAGTGTCTCTTTGCTATTTGATTTGGTTTCTAATGTCCTTCATTTATTTTGAATTATTCTCCAGGAGTCTCATGCAAAAACCTTATCCTCGCTTACCAAGACAGATGAGAATTTGACTGATTCGTTGATGAGTATCACAGCTCTTGAAAGTTCTCTAGCTGCAGCTGGAGACAAGTATGTCTTCATGCAAAAACTTAGAGACTTCATTTCTGTTATCTGCGACTTCATGCAGGTACGCTTTAATATGTTCTGATATTTCTTATGTTACAAGCCTGTCATTTTTAATTTTTGCGGTACCAACATTGACTGCTTTCTTAGTGCATCTCTTGATGTCTCTTCCTCTCATATCATTTGACTGCATAGGATCATGAATCCAATGATAAATGAAAGAGATCTATATCAAATGATTAATATTAGTTGCTATGTTGGATTTTTCTGTTTGATCCTCATCTCCGGTTAAACAAAGATAAAAAGTAGCTCAAACCATATTTTCATGGAAACCTAGGTTCTAGTGGCATACATTTTCTCTGACACTTGTAGTTAGACTTCATCTTTGGGAAAGCAAATGATATCTGTTAAATTGCAACTAAAACTGGGGTTACCGCTATTTTACATGACATACAACATATTATCTTTCCTCTATAGAATTGTATGGATTCTTGAATGCATAAAATATACCTTAATAGAACGAAATTCTAGCTGGTCATTCTTTTGTTCAAATATGTAAAAGAAAGACCAGCTGTGAACCCTACCATATTTGTATCTAGTACTGCTTTTAGATTGCCATGTGCGTAGAAATAGTTGCAAGAAAACTGGTTGTTAGAATAGAACTCCTAGTTAATGTTGTGAATTTTCTTTTGCAGGAAAAGGGTTCCTTAATGGAGGAAATTGAAGATCAAATGAAGGAACTTAATGAAAAACATGCTTTATCTATTCTAGAAAGGAGAGTTGCAGATAACGATGATGAAATGGTAGAGTTGGGGGCTGCTGTTAAAGCAGCAATGGCAGTTCTGAACAAACAAGGACGCAGTACTTCAGTGATTGCTGCTGCCACAAGTGCTGCGTTGGCTGCATCTGCTTCCATAAGACAGCAGACGAATCAACCAGTTAAGCTTGACGAATTTGGCAGAGATGAAAACCTGCAGAAGCGCAGGGAAGTTGAACAGAGGGCTGCAGATCGGCAGAAAAGGCGAGCTCGATTTGAAAATAAGCGTGCATCAGCCATGGAGATTGATGGATCTTCTCTGAAAATAGAAGGAGAATCAAGCACTGACGAGAGTGACAGTGAGACTTCAGCTTATAAGGAGACGAGAGATAGCTTACTTCAGTGTGCTGATAAGGTCTTTAGTGATGCATCTGAGGAGTACTCCCAGCTTTCGATGGTGAAGGCAAGATTTGAGAGGTGGAAGCGAGACTATTCATCTACTTATCGGGATGCTTACATGTCTTTGACTGTTCCTTCCATCTTTTCACCTTATGTAAGACTGGAGCTTTTGAAATGGGATCCTCTTCATCAATATGTGGATTTCTTTGACATGAAATGGTAAGCTACTCGTGATTTTCAACTTTCCAACTTTCCTAGTTCTCCAAACTTACATTGTCAAAAGACAGATCACTTATAGTATCTAGTAGGCCTTAGTCTCTAAGCGTGTGTGTGCTAAACCCATTGTTTTTACATTTTTGGAAGTGGTCTGACTTACAATTTCTGTCTCCAGGCATGGATTGCTATTTGATTACGGGAAGCCAGAAGATGAGGATGATTTTGCACCAGATGATACTGATGCCAACCTTGTCCCTGAGCTAGTGGAAAAGGTTGCGATTCCCATTTTGCACCACCAGATAGTTCGTTGTTGGGATATACTTAGCACTCAGGAGACAAGAAATGCTGTTGCTGCTACAAGCTTGGTGACAAATTATGTTCCTGCTTCGAGTGAGGCCGTAGCGGAACTATTGACTGCTATTCGTGCTCGCCTTGTTGAAGCCATTGCAGCTATTAGTGTATGAATTTGAATATGTTACATCTCTTGCTAATTTCTAATAAAAACGGACTCTGTTATGAGATAATGGACTAATAATATCCTCTGGTTCTTTCTTTATTCTCCAGGTTCCGACATGGGATCCTCTGGTATTGAAGGCTGTACCTAATGCTCCACAAGTTGCTGCATATAGGTTTGGGACATCCGTCCGTCTTATGAGAAATATATGTATGTGGAAAGACATCCTGGCGCTTCCAGTGTTGGAGAACTTGGCGCTTAGTGACCTTTTGTTTGGAAAAGTATTACCCCATGTCAGAAGCATTGCATCAAATATCCATGATGCTGTGACAAGAACTGAAAGGATCATTGCTTCTTTGTCTGGAGTATGGACAGGACCAAGCGTCACAAGAACCCACAGGTAACAGTGATTAACAATCAAATCTGATGCTTTCTCTTGCTCATGGTTCATTGTAACGAAACATTATAGTTTACATCTTTTATGTCGCATACCATTTACCATTCGATTACAATCCGTCTGCACGAAAAGTTAAGCTGTTTTGTACGAGTGCCATTCAAGAATAAGTAAAGTAGGGCTGTTGATGGGGACTAAGATTTGCAAAAAGTCTAGGCACGTCCCTCAAAATCAGGAGTATTGGTCAGACGATGGTCTTACGCAATTTTTTTTTAACGCTCATTCGTCTTAGACAAATCATCGTTGTTTATCTTCATTTGGTTCACATGGTATCAGCATCTCGTATTAGGACATTACCAAGTATTCTCCTTGATACATACTAAAATGTTTTTATTGATTTTGCAGTCGTTCGCTGCAACCTCTNACAAGAACCCACAGGTAACAGTGATTAACAATCAAATCTGAATTTTTACTTCCTCTTGCTCATGATTCATTGTAGTGAAACATTATAGTTTACATCTTTTATGTTGCATATCGTTTACCATTCGCTTACAATCCGTCTGCACGAAAAGTTAAGCTGTTTTCTACGTTGGGCTGTTAATTGGGCACTGAGATGTGTACATTACGTATTCTGATCTTGCAAAAAGTCTAGGCACGTCCTTCAAAATCAGGAGTATTGGTCAGACGATGGTCTTATGTTTTTTTTTTTTGGGACTCTCATTCGTCTTAGACAACAAAACATCATTGTTTATCTTCATTTGGTTCACATGGTATCAGCATCTCGTATTAGGACATTACCAAGTTTATTGAACCTTCTCCTTGATATATACTAAAATGTTTTAATTGATTTTGCAGTCGTCCGCTGCAGCCTCTTGTGGACTGTACTCTGACACTAAGAAGAAATCTCGAGAAAAGGCTTGCCTCAGGACTGGACGATGTGGAAACCACTGGTCTTGCCCGCAGGTTAAAGAGAATACTAGTCGAGCTCCACGAACATGACCACGCCAGGGAAACTGTCAGAACATTCAATCTCAAGGAGGCAGTTTGATGAAAACTTTTATTGGTGGGAAACTGGAAAGTTAACTCAGAAATCTTTAGCATCAAATTATCAGGTACACCTTTCAGACTGTACCCGCGAAGCCTGATCGATTTCGATATTGAGGATCAAAACTCTTGGAAGTCCAGGAAACTGATTTACTCCTGAGGATTTTACATTTCAAGGTGTATTTGGTTAGCACCAAAAGCATCCGGAATCCATTTTTCAGACAAGAGTTTTAGTTAGTACTTTGGCTTAATGTAAGTAACATATGTGCTTGTAGAAGAGCTTATACTAAAATAGAAGGCTAAAGTATCTCGAGTCCTTTTATGAGTTTAGATTTAGTAAAGACAGTGTTTGTTTAATATAAGCCACAACTTGTATTGATGTGCTGCATTTCAGATGGAGTAAATTTCTATTACAAGTAGCGTCATTGCTTATCGCAAAAGGCAAATTTTGGTTGAAAATTTAGACGTCGACTGCTGTGAACAAATGTGATATATATATAAAGTCAAAGAACATAAGAAAAACCCCTTTGGAAAAAAAACCTAGTAAGAAGTGGTACTAGAGTCATCTTCTTCAATTGAATCTTCTTCTTTATCTGAGGAAGACTCCGCAGTTTTCTCAAATTCCACCATTTTCTCAAGTGCCTCTATGTCTCCAGCTTCAGCAAGCGCGTGTATCCGCAGCTTCTCTGCGTCTTCACTGAAATGTTTTGTAGAGATTGGTCAAGTAAAAGGAACATCGTAAAAGCACAAGAATAGAGTTACAGTCAACTTACTCTGTAACTCCGAATATTTCCTTGACGATTAAGGAGTTGTCTTTTGAGCAGAAGTCAGGAAGCTTTTGAAAAGAGAATGAATCGAGTTAGAAAATCTATCACATACAGAGCATTGTATGCATATTTGGCTCTATGAATAGATCAATGAAGATGTTTGACAGAGTAAGCAGATTCTCTCAAGTAGAAGTAAATGTTTCCGCATCCATATTACCTCAGAAAGATAGTAAATTTTTCCAAAGAGCGCCTGCACAGCAAGTTTTCTCTTGAATCCTTTTTCTGTAAACCCTTGCATTTTCATCACTACCGGACCTGCAAAACCACCAAAGAATGTCAAGAACAACAAAAGAAGAGAGAACCTTTAAAAGAGAGGTTTGTATGGTAACCTTTTTCTTTAACAATACGACGAGAGATCTCATTTAAAATCTCAGGAATCTGAGAATCATTCAAACCAGAAGCTCTTCTCAGATGAATGAGATCAGCAACAAGGTCAGGATTAAACGGCTTCTCATTCAACGCATAACGAATGTATTTCCTCAATATCTCCTCCATGTTGAACTCTGTCTGTATGTAGCAAACAAAATGATTTAAGAGATCAAAAACCAAAAAGATCAATGACATACAAATATATATACAAAACCTTCTGTTCAAGTGCCTTAAGCTCAGAGCTATGAACTGTTCCATCTTTGCGTAACAGTTCATCTATAGATCTACAAAGCATAGCATTCTGATTCACCTGAAGAGATTCCAAAACAAAAATTGAATTCAGTTTCTTTTGTTATCTCAAGTAAGGATCACAAAAGAGAGATAGATAGAGAAAGGAATCAGAGACCAGTTTCCTCCGTTGAGCTTTAGGAGAAGAGAACTTCTGAACGGTTTTGACAAAAGCAGTAACAAAAGTGACGCCGACGTAAGCTAACGGAACAGCGAGCATCCACGGCAATTTGCTACTTCCAACTCGAGGACCTGGAATCGCTTGAGTCACCGAACTAGTGAACTCGACTAGGTCTAACGCCTTCTCCTGAATCCATAACATATCTTCCTCTACTTCTTCCTCTTCTGTCTCCTCCTCCACGCTCGAATTCTTCTTCGCACTCGGAGTCTGAGCTGTGACAGTCTCCGATTGTTTCTTCGACGCTGCGGCGGAAACAGAGATGTGTTTCGGTTTCAGCTGACGGAGTGAGGGTAGTGGGGAGAACAGTGGTGTTCGAGGGAGTAGCAATCGCTGGCCATTGCTCTGGTGGCTTCGAGTTTGGAGAAATTGAGATGAAGGTAAGAGAAGTGACGTCATTGTTTGAAGCTCCGACGATTTTGATAAAGACGGGCTTCGGATGCGGCGGAGCACTGCAGTAAAAGGCGAGCTTGTCTGGGAACCACGGCGACAGCGAAGGGAAGAAGATATAATTTAGGACGTATTAATGGGCCTTTCTTTCTCGGCCCGTTTATTTCAGACAAAATAAGAGAATTTGAAGTCTTTTTTGATTACCAGAATTTTCAGTAACTCTCATGTTGAATCAGAATCATTATTGTATTTTCTTCGATAATGTAAAGTGAAATGGTCATGCTATATGCATGAGTAAGCCAATGCAAGACACATGAACATACAAATTAGTAACTTACAAGCAAACGTTTTGCTTGCATTTTCTGCAATTTTAAGTCCATTATCTTTCTTTCTTTCTTTTATCATTTTATAAATGTCAAAAGGTAGATTAATCTTTCTTCTTCCTCATAGATCAATGCAATATAAGAAACAGAGTTACTCTAAATTTGTAGTAATTACAGAAAGCTTTTTGGAACATTCCAAGTCAATAAGAAGAACTAAAGGTGAAAAAACTAGCTATAAATTCTCAGGCCAGAACTCCCTAAAGAAGGCTCGTTCAAATTCTTTTTCCTGTAAATGTTTTTCGTGCTCCATCATCTTCCGCATTTTCTTAGAGAGTTTCTTGCTCTTCTTTGAGTCTCCTTCATCCTGAAATTTATAGTTTAAGGAAAATATAAGTTATATGCCTTAGATATAATGTATGCACTACAAACGATTAGTTTCAACTACCTTGAGCCTGCTAAGAATTGTAAAACAAGAAAGCTCATGGCTATATGATAAAGTAAAAACCAAGTCCAGCAAAACTGGGATATGAGGTGTGGTTGATGCATACTCTTTATCAATGCATGAATATTTTTTCATTATAAGGTAGTTACAGATTTAAAGGGAATCAAGACCTTTTCGCCGTCTCCAGAAGCTGTAGCCTTAGGTTGTGCCGCTTTTCTCTTAGCTGGTTGTTCAGCTCCCAATCCTCTTTTGTTATTTTTTGGCTCTGCTTGTATAGGCACCAATCTGCCCTGCTCGGAAGAAGAGTAGTACAATTAGAGAAGTGAAACATTCCTATTGGGTGGCGAATAACATTGTATTGATGCGATTCCGCAACAAGAAAGGAACCGGAATGATACAGGAACACTGCGTTTCTACAGCTAGACAGAACTAGAATTGATATAATAAGCATATGCAAATTTACCTGTTCAGCGACTCCAAGACCAGTGCCTTCCGTCCAGCCATGCTTCTTTAGTAGCTGCATATTCCAAAGTTTAACATTGGTTAAACACCATTTATATTATATCATTCGAAACAAGGAAAACACAGAGTAAAACATAGACATTAAAGATAGAACACAGCTCGACATAAATACTTGAAACCCAATGTTGGAAGAATTGATAGCAGGCAATGAACTGCTTGATCCAGAGGACTCACCCATAACGTTCGACACCTGAACACAGCAACTCAATTGTCAAAAGGAGAAAAAAAAAGGAATACACGTTCAATTCTCCTTACTTCTTATAGTCTAATCAACACAGCTAGAAACAGAACCAAAAAGAACAAATTCAAAAGCAACAACGCTTACCTTTTCACTGTTTTGAGGAATGGTAGCCTGAGACTTTACAATTTTATTCCTCCATTGTATCTTTAGTTTCTCTGCTCTCAGTCCAAGTTTCTTATGTTTCACTTGCGTGTCTATAGGCATCAGTATCCCCTGCTTGCAAGTAGAGCAATTGTCAGAGAACAAATCACTCAATCAGAATAAGAAATTGACCACTAAAACAGCAAATACAGACGCTCGCAAAAAAATAAGCTTCAACTAAATAGTTGGAAACACACATACTTCTTGGATCAAAAAAGCATACAGACCAAAGTAGCAGTTACAAGAATCAAAGAGCTCACCTGTTCAGCGATTCCTAGACCAGTACCTTCCTTCCAACCTTGCTTCTTTAGATGCTGCAATAACCCAATTGCACCTTAGGTACCAACCAAACCCACTAAGGGATCAAAAGAATTAAAAAAAAAAAAAAAAAAAAAAAAAAAAAAACAAATATGTTAATTGTTTCTAANACACAATTATCCCAACACAACATAACACAGACGCATCCAGATATATGACTTATATACCTCAAACCCTATATTGGCACCCCATGAACTTGTTGAAACTGAGGAATCTTCCATATCAAATCTCAAACCCTAATTACAACGAATTAAACAATTTAAATTTAGGGTTATATACTTATATTACATCCTGAAACTGAATCATCATAATATTACAAATAATAGATAGATAGTACTCACCAGAAACGTGAAACTCAAGCAGTCTCCGAGGAAGAGCAGATCAAAATTGGGACTCTCTATCGAATTCGAACGGACCACCGCCTCTGCTAATCGCCGGCCAGAGGCAATTGAGAAATTAAGAAAATTATAAAAAGACGCCTCATATGTTTCTATATGTAAATTATTCCCTATACTTTTATAACTATTGCACATTCGACCCACATATTTTACGTTTATTGGTTTTACCGAACTCGAATATTTGGGCTAGGCCCAAGACAAGCCCATAAAATATTAGGAAAGAGTTAACGTCAAGAAGACGCGGACTAATCTAAACCAAGCAGTTCATCTCGAGTTCGTCGGTCTCAGGTAGGAGAGGAATTATAACTCCGTCCGTCTAAGCTACCTTATAACTCGCGTTGCTCTCAGGTAGCTTCAAGAACAAAAACACCATTCTCTTCTCTCTCTGTACGACTTACTTCGCGGAAACTTTTTGTCTCCAATGGTATGTAATCTCACTTTGACGATCTTCAATTTCATTTCTAGGTTATGAATTTGTTTTTTTTTCTCTCTCTCTCTCGAGATCGCATTTGTTAGGGTTTTTGGAATTTGAGACGTTGATTGTATTTATTTCGTATGTAATTGAAATAATCTCAAAATGCGACATCTTCTTTCATATAGATCTAGCTGGTTGTGATTGATTGGTATTTGATTTGATCTGTTTGAGGTTATCGATGTTTCAAGAGCGATTGGGTTTATTCACTTCCTTTGATTGGTTTTGTGATGTTTTGCTTTTGAACCAGAATCATGCGTTTGAGTGTTTGTTACTTTGAGTTGATTTGCAATATAACCTCTATGTTGTTATATGGATTTGATGATAGGCAGCCGTTAGGGGGATTCTTGGTTTGCAAAGGGCAGTATCAGTTTGGAAGGAGAGTAACAGATTGGCTCCAGCTTTGAGATCATTCAGCACCCAAGCTGCATCCACTTCCACCACTCCACAGCCGCCTCCACCTCCTCCTCCTCCGGAAAAGACTCATTTCGGTGGTCTCAAGGATGAAGATCGGATTTTTACCAATCTCTATGGTCTACATGACCCATTTCTCAAAGGTGCGATGAAGAGAGGTGATTGGCATAGGACCAAAGATTTGGTGCTCAAGGGTACTGATTGGATTGTCAATGAAATGAAGAAGTCTGGTCTTCGTGGACGTGGTGGTGCTGGTTTCCCTTCTGGTCTTAAGTGGTCTTTTATGCCTAAAGTATCTGATGGACGTCCCTCCTATTTGGTTGTCAATGCTGATGAGAGTGAGCCTGGAACTTGTAAAGATAGGGAGATCATGCGTCATGACCCTCACAAACTGTTGGAAGGGTGTTTGATTGCTGGTGTTGGAATGAGAGCTAGTGCAGCGTACATTTACATCAGGGGTGAATATGTGAATGAGCGTTTGAATCTAGAGAAGGCGAGAAGAGAAGCATATGCAGCTGGTCTCTTGGGGAAGAATGCATGTGGTTCTGGCTATGATTTTGATGTTTATATCCACTTTGGTGCTGGTGCATACATTTGTGGTGAAGAGACTGCTCTTCTTGAAAGCCTTGAAGGTAAGCAAGGAAAGCCTAGGTTGAAGCCCCCGTTTCCTGCTAACGCTGGTTTATATGGCTGTCCCACAACTGTTACCAATGTGGAAACAGTTGCTGTTTCGCCTACCATTTTAAGGCGTGGACCTGAGTGGTTTTCTAGTTTCGGTAGGAAGAATAACGCGGGGACAAAGTTGTTTTGTATATCGGGCCATGTAAACAAGCCATGCACGGTGGAAGAGGAGATGAGTATACCTCTCAAGGAACTGATTGAGAGGCATTGTGGAGGTGTTAGAGGTGGATGGGACAATCTACTTGCTATCATCCCTGGTGGCTCATCCGTTCCTCTGATTCCTAAGAACGTTTGCGAGGATGTGCTGATGGATTTTGATGCGCTCAAGGCTGTCCAATCAGGGTTAGGAACTGCAGCAGTCATTGTGATGGATAAGTCAACCGATGTTGTTGATGCAATCGCAAGGCTCTCTTACTTCTACAAGCATGAAAGCTGTGGACAATGCACTCCTTGCAGAGAGGGAACAGGTTGGCTTTGGATGATCATGGAGAGAATGAAAGTTGGTAATGCAAAGCTGGAAGAAATTGATATGCTCCAGGAGGTAACCAAACAGATCGAAGGACACACAATCTGTGCATTGGGTGATGCAGCTGCATGGCCCGTTCAAGGTCTGATAAGACACTTTAGGCCAGAGCTCGAGAGAAGGATCAGGGAACGCGCTGACAGGGAGTTGCTACAGGCTGCTGCTTAAGTACCTCGCTAACCAGAGGTTTGCATCTCAAACCCTTGTTAATACTTCTTCCTCTCTTTTAATCTTCTGTTGCAACCTTAAAAGCAGAAATCTAGATTGTTTATGTGTAAAAGGTAGACTCCTGTTGTAAGCCCTATATATAGTTTTCTTTGGGCATTCAAGAACTTGAGACGGCTGCTAGATAATGAACAGTTTCTGTAACTATCTTGTGCTCTATCCTTCTCTTACAAAATTGATTTTATTGTTTTGCAGGGCGTTTGCTATTGTTCTCCATGGAAATAAATTCTGAAAGCACACTATTTAGGTTTTATGGGATGCCAAGGTATTATGGGATGCCAAGGTATTTCAGAAGGACAAGGAGGTATTGTATTTGTTTAAACTTCAAGTTGTATGAGAAAGAGCTCTGTTTGCTCTTTTGGGGTTACTCAACTTTTCTTCATTGTTTGTTTGTTTTGTCATAATGACTATGAGAGCACATTTTGGAACAACCAAACAAACCCTTTTCATGTTTGAAATAAAAAGATGCTCTTTTTCGGGTTTATAAGTAGTCTCTACATTGGAACTAAATTATATATACATCAATGTTTATCTCTTTGGCTTTTTGTGCAAAATATCTTTAGGCTAGAAATAGTTCTGTTTTGTATCATTGTTTCATTTGTTTTGTTGATATAATAATAGTCGCAGATTGATTGCGTAATAGCAAACGTAGTACTAGAAAGTTTCTTACTAAAAAAATTAAATCAGATAATAGAAAAGCTTGTTAAATTTGCTAGATAGAACCAAAATCTATGGTAACAATTGAACATCTATGTCTTTACTTTTCACCTTATTGAACATCTGATTTTATCGATCGGGTAAGTTCGGTTTTGTCCTCAATAAGGAAAAAAAGTTAGAACAAGGAGAAAATAAGAAGAATAATGGAAGAGATAGATTCGCATAAAAATGGGAGAAAAAGGGGAAAGAAAAAAGATAAATGCAGGGCCTGTGAGGGGGGGCTGATGGGGACCGGTCTGATTGGATCTTTTGGTGGATATTTATGGATAAGACGTCAACATCTTCCCTAACTTCTTTGTCCACCAGACCACCACTTTTTTTTCTTTCTTCTTTTTTACCTTTTTAGCAATATGTAAAACTACTGAATCAGTAAAATGTAAAAAAAACCTTAGTTAAATAACATAATCATCAACTCTAAAAATATACTAGTTATACCTTGCTAAATTTTATTATCACTTCAAATAATTAGTTTTGTACAAGAAAAGATTTATGGAAATACTAACTTGTGATTTTGCGATCAATAAACCTACATAATCACATAATTGTTATAAAATTAAATTTACTACTAATCATAATCTTATATGTATCTTTTTGGCAACATCTGCTTATATATTTGTAAATTTTTACTAAACATCGTATTCTCGTCTTTAATTTATTAATTATGAATGTATGATTAACCATTGTATATATTTTAGGTGATATTTTAATTTTTTCCCACGTGGCTGTAAAATATTTATCGATTTTAATTCGAGATCATTGTGTTATTTAAAGAAAGTTGGAGGTTTGCTGATTTCATATTTAATTATTTTTGTAATTACTTGACACAAAATATTTTAATAAAACCTATGTTTTAAAAAATCTCAAAAATGTATTAAAACATTTTAAAAAACAGTCATCCCTTTAAAAATGAATAGAGTATTTTCAAAAGTAACCATATACAATGACTAACTACAAAAACATATATTGCATAAATTGGAAAGTTATTTCCATAGGAAATCAGCAATTTTTTTGTCATTAGAGAAAAGCGTCATCTCTTTAACTTAAAATAAAACAGGGGTTTAGTTATAGAATCTATGAGTTTCATCACTTTGGACAATAGTTTTTACAAGTACAGTATTATTTATATTGCCTTGTGATAAAAAAAAAAACACCGTACTATAAAATAAATATTATATACATCAATGATTGCCATAGACCCCAAATGTCACCAATAAAAATATCAAAGGCACATGCTAAAACATTACCATCAATATGCAAATCACAATGTCTCCAAAGTTAATAAACTTACCATCAATAAAAATAACCACCTTGCCATGATAATTAAAATTTTGGTCAACAAAATAAATAAATTTTAATTACTTTGGTACAATGAGAAATATATATTAAAATAGTCAACATTACCAAAATACTAAAAAGAAGGGAGAAAAAAAAAAAAATAACAGCGGAGTTGAGCTGTCTGTGAAAACTGTTGCAATCAATGAATGTGTGTGTGTGTGGGCGCTCTTATGGTTATCACTGTTTCTTTTGTTTGAACTTCCCCTTTAACAATGGCGTTTTGACCCTTCTCTCTCTCTCTCTCCTTCTCTCTCTGAGTCTTCTGGGTTATTCCGATTTCTCTCTCTTTCCTTCTTCAAGTTGTGTTGCAAATCCCTAGAAAACCCAAAGAGAAACCCCTAATTTTTCTCTTCCTACAAAAGTTTTAACATTTTTTTATTTCTACCAGTCTTCTGATTCCATCGTTTCAATCTCCATGTTGCTTTGGGCATCGGCTATATCTTCGTGTTTCTACCTTAGAACAATAAGTTAGATTCATCTTTCTTCCTTTTGCGTCCTTAAGAGTTCATCAGTAGAGAGAGTAGGGTTTTAAATTTTTAGGGAATTTTGATTTCGTTTGGGAGGGACGAGAGAACCCTTAATTCGATTACCCAATATTGTCCTCTTAGTATCCGTAGTTTATTACTTGTATGGTTGGATTTTGATTGGATTATAAAGGTAGTATTTTTAAACTAGGGTAGTGATACTTGGAAGATCTGAGTTCGTTGGTGTGTTCCTTGATATTGATATCTGTGTTCAGTTGCTAAGTTTGTGGATGAACTCTAAAAGATACGAAATTTGCAGAAATCTCAGTTGATTCTCGAAAGGGGTTTAGTTAGTGTAATAGAATTTAGGCGGGTTTGATTGGAGAAATGACGGTGGAGGAAGTTAGTGAGGGTCCTGTGTGGAGTAGGGAGGATGATATTGCCTTTGAGAGAGCTTTAGCTAATAATTCTGATGAATCTGAGGAACGGTGGGACAAGATAGCTGCAGATGTTCCTGGAAAAAGTGTTGAACAGATTAAAGAACATTACGAGCTTTTAGTTGAAGATGTTAGTAGGATTGAATCAGGATGTGTGCCTCTTCCTGACTATGGGTCTCCTGAAAGATCAAATGGTCATGCTGGTGATGAAGGAGGAAGTAGTAAGAAAGGTGGTAACAATCATGCGGGAGAGTCTAACCAAGGAGGTAAATCAAAGGCTGATCAGGAGCGACGGAAGGGTATTGCTTGGACAGAGGATGAGCACAGGTGATCTTTCTTTCTTTTTTGCTACTATTCCCAGTTTCTGCTTCTTCTCATTCTTTTTACTATATTCTTTCCAAAATTATGTTTATTCTGTGCTCCATGTCTTCACTGTGTTCTAGAACATTTTAGGTACTGTTGGGTGTCTAATTTTGTGAAGCTTTGAGTAGTCAAGAGTTTTTTAAGTCATACTGTACTTAGAAGCAAGACTTTCACTGGAAATTTGTTAGGTTCTTGGTCTTCTCTATTTGAGACTTTAATAGGGGGACTCACCCGAGGTAATTCCAGAGGATGCTTTGAAAGAAAAGTAGATATTTCTTTTAAGTGGTTTTATTTTCGTGATATTTTCAAAAGTCTCGGATTTTATTGAGATTATAACTTGGCATGGGACTGAGACAGCTGTTCTCTTTAATTCTCTGTACCTCCCTGTACTAGTAGCTATATCATTACATCCACCATGTTAGAGATGATGGGTAGATGCTATCTAACCCCCGGGACCATTTTGACCGTCTTTTCCACCACTTGTTGAAGCTAGAGATGCTGTTTTTCATGGTGAAACCTTGAGAAAAGGATAGTTAGTCTATCCAGCTCGGTTATTGGAGAAACCCCCCCCACCTTCCTTTTAGAAAGAGACAAGAAAACCTTACTTTAAAGTTTACTCTCTTAAAGATGCAAGTGGTTTTGGGATATTATTAGAGTAGACAAGGCGTAAAAACTAGAGTTAAGTATATAATGGTTATATATAAGTGACATGTAATATTTTTACTGACTCTCACTTGCCAAAATATTGGAAACTGATGTAATAGTGAAGTCTGTCTTTGTTGATTAATTTTTTGGCTGGGAGAGTTCTTAAAAATGCGTATTTGTGTGATTGAAGCCATTTTATCTGATTCTTACCCCATTCTTATATACTTTGTGTATTGCCATTATCTTAATATAATTTGCTGTCATCTTGATCTATTTGGTGGTTTACATGTGCTTTTTGGACAAATTGAGTTTTGGCGGTGATAGATCCTCCTAGTAAATTTAGAAAATGCGTAGCTAGTTATTCAATAGGAAAAGTAGGACAAGAAATCACGAGGTTCATATTCAAACTCTTTATACCGGTGTCTAGAAATCCAGTGAAGCAATTGAGAAGTAGGATACTGACCTTTGTGGCATGTTATATACAAATTAGATGTAGATGTGGATGCAAGACAAAACCTTAGTGTGTTACATCCAATCATTTTTAGGGTTTGTTTGGCAGTGGTTTGTGTGTTTCCATATTTGATACTATGACCTGGAACGTTTCTGCCCTTTTGGTTATGCAAGCAATGATTATGATGAACTGTTGTCTTTGTCTTTTCTACGTTACAGGTTATTTCTTCTTGGTTTGGATAAGTACGGGAAAGGAGATTGGCGTAGCATTTCTCGCAACTTTGTAGTAACAAGAACACCGACCCAAGTAGCAAGCCACGCTCAAAAGTATTTCATTCGTCTTAACTCAATGAACAAAGATAGAAGGCGATCAAGCATTCACGACATCACTAGTGTTGGCAACGCAGATGTCTCAACACCACAAGGACCAATCACTGGTCAGAAC
>NC_025704.1:3573303-3630656 GCF_000633955.1 Camelina sativa | reverse complement strand
AGACTCCATCCACCTTCCTTTTAGAAAGAGACAAGAAAATCTTACTTTAAAGTTCAGTCTTCATTTTACTCTCTTGAAGCTGCAAGTGGTTTTGGGATATTATTAGAGTAGATAAGGCGTAAAAACTAGAGTTAAGTATCTAATGGTTATATAAGTGACATATAATTAATTACTTCACTGTTTATATCCCAAAACTGATGTAATAGTGAAGTCTGTCTTTGTTGTTTAGTTTTTTTTGCTGGGAGAGTTTTTTAAAAATGCTTATTTGTCTGATTGAAGCCATTTTAACAGTTTCGTACACCATTCTTGTATTTTGCCATTATTTTGGTCTAATCCCCTGTCATCTTGATCTATTTGGTGGTTTACATGTGCTTTTTGGACAAATTGAGTTTTGGCTGTGATAGATCCTCCTAGTAAATTAGAAAATGCGTAGCTAGTTATAAAATAGGAAAAGTAGGACAAGAAAGAGATCACGAGGTTCATATTCAAACTCTTTATACCGATGTCTAGAGATGTCTCTCGTGTTTATTTACGAAATTAAAATCCAGTGAAGCAATTGAGAAGTAGGATTCGGACCTTTGTGGCATGTTAATATGTTATATACAAATTAGATGTAGATGTGGATGCAAGACAAAACCTTAATGTGTTACATGCAATCATTTTTAGGTTGTGTTTGGCAGTGGTTTGTGTGTTTCCATATTTGATACTATGACCTGGAAGTTTCTGCCTTTTTGGTTATGCAATGATTATGATGAACTGTTGTCTTTGTCTTTTCTACGTTACAGGTTATTTCTTCTTGGTTTGGATAAGTACGGGAAAGGAGATTGGCGTAGCATTTCTCGCAACTTTGTAGTAACAAGAACACCGACCCAAGTAGCAAGCCACGCTCAAAAGTATTTCATTCGTCTTAACTCAATGAACAAAGATAGAAGGCGATCAAGCATTCACGACATCACTAGTGTTGGCAACGCAGATGTCTCAACACCACAAGGACCAATCACTGGTCAGAACAACAGCAATAACGGCAACAACACCACCAGTTCTGTTTCTGTTGCTGTTGCTGGAGGGGGAAACAAATCAGCCAAGCAAGCCGTCTCTCAACCACCACCGGGACCTCCTATGTATGGAACACCCACCATAGGTCAACCAGTAGCTGGAACGATGGTCTCAGCAGTTGGAACACCAGTGAACCTTCCAGCTCCACCTCACATTGCTTTTGGTGCCCATGCTGCTCCAGTTCCTGGTTCAGTGGTTCCTGGTGCAACAATGAACATGGGTCAGATACCATACACCATGCCGCATACACCAACGGCTCATAGGTAACCGAAAACACCTTTATTGTGATAGTGCACTTCGTTTTAGGTGTAAGAAAGATGTGTAAAGGATTTAGTGAATATTCAAGCTTGTTCCTTGAGTGAGTTTTTTTATTACTTAGTTTTGTGGGGATTGTTATGAGGTCCGAATAAGATATTAAGATCACATGATTAGTTTCAGACTCGAGAAGCAAAAAAAAACACACAAACTCTTCTTTGTATGTGAGCACAATAAAGCCTCTGTTATGAGACTTACAACGAAGNATACACCATGCCGCATACACCAACGGCTCATAGGTAACCGAAAACACCTTTATTGTGATAGTGCACTTCGTTTTAGGTGTAAGAAAGATGTGTAAAGGATTTAGTGAATATTCAAGCTTGTTCCTTGAGTGAGTTTTTTTATTACTTAGTTTTGTGGGGATTGTTATGAGGTCCGAATAAGATATTAAGATCACATGAATAGTTTCAGACTCGAGAAGCAAAAAAAAAAAACACACAAACTCTTCTTTGTATGTGAGCACAATAAAGCCTCTGTTATGAGACTTACAACAATGCAACATTGTATATCTTGTACTCACTCAACAATATCTTTGAACTAGATTAGTACCCGTGCTAGAGCACGAGTTAAAATTAATTTTATTTATATTAAAATTTTAAAATAAAATACAATTCTGAAGATCACGATTAATGCTAGCATCTTAAAAATTTTTAAAATCAATCATATAAATTATATTTATTCTAAAATTATAATATAAATAAAATGAATTTCAACCCGTGCTCTAGCACAGTCATAATCTAGCTTTAAGGTTTAATTTTTAATTTTTGAATACGTTCACGAAGATCACAATTAATTTTGTTAAATTAGCAAAATTTGATTCTTTTTTTTAATGATTGAAAGTATATTTTTATCCCTTTAATAATTTTTTATTGATGTGATTTATCAATAAAATATGTGGAAAATAAATTGGTATTATTGTGATTCTAGATATTTGGAACCATATACGTGATCTTCCGAAAATGAAGTTTGGAATATCCATGAACTATCAATTTAGAATAACTCGTTTAAGATTTTCTGTTACAATTAAGATTTTATCTGTTACAATTAATATATTGATTAATTTATAATCTATGTATAACCTATTTGTAACCATTTATTAAAATTATAAAGTCTACCAAAATAATGTTGTGTACTTCCGTTTTATTATAAAGGAGATTGTCAACTACAACGTGCAATTCCTTATTTTGAAGTTGTAACTCCTTTTGGATCTTGTAATAATATTGAGAGATATTGTAGAAGCAGGGCAAGCCATTCAGACTGTCATTTTCCTGATTAACCATTCCTCTTAAGCAAGATTCTTATTTCTGTAGAAAATGATTTACAACACCTTCAGTAATAACATCTCCCTATGAATATTCTTTGACAATTTCTTGTTTGAGTAATAACATACCTAATGCAACTATATATCAAATCAATGACTTGCCAAACCATGCCAATCAACAAGATTAAGTCGTGCAAGTATATATACTAATCCATCTTCCTTTCTTCTTCTTGCTACGAAGAAATGCCGTAGTGACAAGGTAATATATTGTGTTAGTGATAAAAAAAAGACTAGTTTGAGCGTTTGAGGGCTCACCAAAGAAAAACTTCTCTAAAATCTTCTCAAGTCAGCCATTCACAATTTTGTATGGATCAGTTTTTGACATTCACAATTTCTTATGGATATCCGTGTGCTACATTCATTTTTTTTTAAATAACATTAAAACACTTACCTTAAATAAAAAGAATTAAAGAGATGAGGTTATTTATCTATCTACAATGTGAGAAATAATAATCTATATAACATTTTTGCAGCAGTTTTAGCAAAGAAACCTTGAGGTTTAAAACTATTTACAAGCAATGCCATTACCATTTATCATCCAAAAAAATAAATAAAATGCTAACAATAATTAATATATCAAAAATAAATCTTTGAAATATGGAAATTATTTCGTAGTTAAATGAGAAACAAATTAATGGCATATTCTCCATACATTCTGCAATATATTAGAACATTGCCTAAATCAAATCATCACCCATAAAAAAATATTAGCTAATCAGATTTGAAAAGACACTTTTTAAAGGTATAAACGAAATATGAACAATACTTATATTACACGTATCTAAACAGTCTTAACAATTAATTATCTACTAATTATAACCAAACCTGATTTTATTTTTCATTATAAAATATAGTTTTCATATAATTTCTAATAATTAATAGTTTAGTTATTTAAAAGGCTTTGTTAAGATTCTAAATTATGATTTTTCTATCATATTTGTTTGCCCATTTTTGGTGTTCATTGAACCATACATAACATTAATGTAACAATATTTTTTTCCTGCATTTGTTGTTATTTGAATTTTGAAAAAACAGGCATATCTTACTCAAGTAAAGAATAAATTTTGTGTTTAACCTCTCACATCTGAATGAAAAAATATTGAATATAAATCAGAATAATTAAAGTCATATCATATCATAAATAAGAACAAAATGAATATGAATCTGAATGAGAAGTGAGTTTAATTTAAGCAACTAAATTTTTAATTTTTTAATCAATTTTATTCGGTTTTTTGTCTCGCTTTTTTACATGAATCGTTAGTTTTTTTAGATATAATAAATTATATATTTCAAATGGTTCAAAATACTATAATTATTTACACTTATTTTTAAAAATATCACGAGTAGGTTATATACTTATATGGCGGGATGAGTTTAGATTAATATTAATATAAATTTAAAATTATCATTAACTTTTACAACACGGTTAAATCATAAGTTCATTCTTGTGTTATCATTAGCTATCAATAATAGAATATTAAACATATTTAGTTAAGTTGATTAAATTACGGTTAAGTAAAATAATTTATTATGTAGTATTCCTGCGGGTTAAGTCCTAAAATTAAGAATCAATACACAATTATACAATCTTAATTACTATAGAAAACAAACAAAATTAACAAATAATATAATTTAAAATATTTTAAAAATAATTTTAAAAAACTTGCCCTCAGTGTACTACAGGTACGTACATTAAATTTATTATTAATTTTGGTTCATCAATCTCTCTCTCTCTCAGAATGTTATGTAGTTTAATTTAAGGGTTTGTGAGCATCCTCCTATGTTAAGGGTCCGTGTTGATATTAACAAGGGTCATAAAAATTAAAGCTACCGTACGTGTGTCGTCTTTCTTTTTCTGTTGTGGTGGGTTTTATTTGAAGACAGAGAGGTTGGATAGGCAGCAAGATGAATTGGAATATTTGATAGCAAGATAAAGCAAGCATGGGGAGGGAGTTTATGTTATGGCCTCTACTTTCACTTCCTTGCAAAATTTGGTCCAAGTGTTTGCTTGGGGTTTGTTTTATTTTTTTTAACTTTCTCTTCTTTTGGTTTTGGTTCAGGTAGGGACTCCATTATGCATTCCACACAAAGCTTTTATCAATATAGGACGTGTTGCATGGATTGAGAAGGACCATCAACCTGTCGATGTTGCCAGGCAAGGCGAAAAGGTGATTATCAAGGTTGTTGAACCAGACCCCAAAACAAAACAATTGCTGTTGGGAAGAGATTTTGACGTTAAAGATGTTCTTGTCAGCCGCATCTCGGGGAGATCTATCTACCATTTCATAATTCCAAGCTAATGACTGGGTGGGTCGAGTTCAAACCTTCAACACAAAAAAAATATTCTCATTCTGTACAACTAGCGATCAATTCTCTAAGTCTTGTTATGTATGACACGCAATAGCATTCTCTCGGTGCTCTGGTTCTAGCTTTAGTTAGTATATTTGTACTTGTTTTAACGCTTAACATTATCTCATCCTGGATATAATATACATTCTTCTCTTATCTCTTTTGTTTCATAATTATTAACGCTCTTAGATGGAGACCAATTATTAAAATCTTGATTTATAAGACATTTAGAGTCGGATCTTAAAGGATTACAATTCAAGTAATATCTTGGAGATCAAGTAATTGTTGATTGTATTGTTTATAGTTAAAACCCTGGCTAAATGAAAACAATTTATACGAAACGTTATTTATGCAAAAATCCATGATTAAATTTGACAAGGCAACCAAAGTTTATGATTTCACCAAGTAAAACAAGTTGGCAGGAATGAACAAAGTCTGGAGACATACAAATGAAGGGAACTCTACTCCGACGTACGACGATACATAGAAGCAAGAAGACACCTGCTAGTAGGCTAATGCTGTTTTGCTTCTTCTGTTTTTTTATAAAAAGGCTGAAACAAGTCCATAAGCATCTCATGCCTCATCGCGTTTCGAGCCCATGCTTCCTCGGTACCTCGGTCAAAAAGAGACTTCCACAAACCCAAAATGTTAGACTCCATCGCTTCCCTCGCAAACCCATTTGCCTCTGAAACATCCTTGGCACACCTCAACTTCTCCTTGACATTCTTCAGCAATTCTTCAACACGAGACGTATACTCTCGTCCATCTGCCGAGGTTCCATTTACTTCGAGTCTCATAGAAAGATTGTGCAAATCTCTGATTCCAGCAACAAAATCCTCCCAAGTCGTCCTGATCAAATCCCAATGGACCGACTTGTAACCACTGTGATACACTCCATTCTTCGGTTTGATATTTCTTGAGTAGACATGATGCATCACACGAAGCAGCCTTTCTCCAACGGGACTACCAGTTTTCCGGAACCTCTCAACACTTTTCCACAACATCAAGCAGAACTGTAACACACTCCAGATTTCATCACACAGCAAGAACATCGACTCAGCCACACATAGCGAGAGCTCAACTCCTAGTTGCACAGCCTCCTCTCTAATCCCCTGCATTGCAAATTCTGCCCTGCCAAACCAACAACAACAAAAAGAAGTCAGATATGAAGACAGACTTTGTGTGGCGAGTTGAGGAAAACTCTCAAAGGGGGCTAAAAGTAAAGTACTACTGAATACACTGACCCTAGAAAGTAAGGAAAAGTAACGGGCAGTGACAGTATCTCGCCATGGCAGGAATCCTCAAAAATAGGCTGAAACAGGTCGGTAAGAATCCTATTCCTTGGCACTTCCGGACATGGTTCGCCAGCAGCATCTTCGTTGTCAAAGAGAGACTTCCACAGGTCAGATATGTTAGACGCAACAGTCTCCCTGGCAAAACCATTCAGCTCTGAAACATCTTTTGCGGACGCCAATTTGTCCTCTAGCTTCTTAAGAACTTGTTGCTTGTATTTGTCAACAGCGGAAGATAAGAGCCGATCATCGAAAGAGCAATCGTTCTTCCTGAGAAGCAAAACAAGACGATCCAAAACAATGACCCCGTCGGTAAAATCCTTCCAAGTGGTCTTGACGAATTCCCGTTGGACCGAGTTGCCACCATCCGGACAACAAAATCCCCTGTTCTTGGGTTTGATGTCCTTTGAGTAGACATAGTGAACAACGCGAAGCAGCCTTTCTGACACAGGAGAAGAGGGAGGTAATGTATACTTCCACAGCTTAAAGCAGAACCACAACATGGTATGAATGTCATCACAGAGCAAGAACATGGATTCAGCTACAGAGACTGAGAGCTCAACTCCTAGTTGTACAACCTCCTCTCTAATCCCCTGCATTGCAAATTCTGCCCTGCCAAACAAACAACAACAAAAAGAAGTCAGATACGAAGACAGACTTTGTGTGGCGAGTTGAGGAAAACTCTCAAAGGGGGCTAAAAGTAAAGTACTACTGAATACACTGACCCTAGAATGTAAGGAGAAGTAACGGGCAGTGTCGGTATCTCGCCATGGCAGGATTCCTCCAAAATAGGCTGAAACAAGTCCATAAGCATCTCACGCCTCATCACGTTTTGAGCCCATGCTTCCTCGGTATCTTGGTTAAAGAGAGACTTCCACAAGCCCAAAATGTTAGACTCCATAGCTTCCCTCGCAAACCCAGTCGCCTCTGAAACATCCTTGGCACACCTCAACTTCTCCTTAACCTTCTTCAGCAAATCTTCAACACGAGACGTATACTCTCGTCCACCTGCCGAGGTTCCATTTACTTCGAGTCTCATAAAAAGATTGTGCAAATCTCTGATTCCAGCAACAAAATCCTCCCAAGTCGTCCTGATCAAATCCCATTGAACCGACTTGCAACCAATATGATACACTCCATTCTTCGGTTTGATATTTCTTAAGTAGACATGATGCATCATACGAAGCAGCATTTCCCCAACGGGACTACCAGTTTTTCGGAACACCCTAACACTTATCCACAACTTCAAGCAGAACTTTAACACACTCCGGATTTCATCACTCAACAAGAACATCGACTCAGCCACACATAGCGAGAGCTCAACTCCTAGTTGCACAACTTCCTCTCTAATCCCCTGCATTGCAAATTCTGCCCTGCCAAACCAACAACAACAAAAAGAAGTCAGATATGAAAACAGACTTTGTTTGTAACATGAGTGAGTTGAGGCCAAGTAAATACACTGACCCTAGAATGTAAGGAGAAGTAACGGGCAGTGACGGTATCTCGCAATGGCAGGAATCGTCCAAAATAAGCTGAAACAGGTCGCTAATAATCCTATCCCTCGTCACTTCTGGACTTGGTTCGCCAGCAGCATCTTCGTCGTCAAAGAGAGACTTCCACAGGTAAGAAATGCTACACGCAACTGTCTCCCTGGCAAAACCATTCAGCTCTGAAACATCTTTTGCGGACGCCAATTTTTCCTCTAGCTTCTTAAGCACTTGTTGCTTGTAGTTTTCAATAGCGGAAGATAAGAGCCGATCATCGAAAGAGCAATCTTTCTTCCTGAGAAGCAAAACAAGGCGATTCAAAACAAGTATCCCGTCGGTAAAATCCTTCCAAGTGGTCTTGACGAATTCCCATTGGACAGAGTTGCCACCATCAGGACAACAAACCGGTGTGTTCTTGGGTTTGATGTCCTTTGAGTAGACATAGTGAAAAACGCGAAGCAGCCTTTCTGACACAGGATCGGAGGGAGGTAATGTATATCTCCACAGCTTAAAGCAGAACCACAACATGGTGTGAATGTCATCACAGAGCAAGAACATGGATTCAGCAATAGAGACTGAAAGCTCAACTCCTAGTCGTACAAGCTCCTCTCTAATGTGCTCTTTCCCAGAGGATGTCCTACAAAGAAGTCTAAGTCAGTGTTCATGCTAGGCATGCAAACTCTCAAAAGGTAAGGGACTAGAGAGTAACAACACTGACCCCGTGGCGTATGGATAGTATGTGAACGATGGTGGACGGATACGACGCATAACACCATGTGTCGGTTTGGGTTCCATATCTCCGAGGGCTTAAAATCCAATAATCAAATCCCCTGCAACTAGCTATCGTATCTATCATCATCAAAACAAAACACAATTTAGAAACAAAGAGAAACAAAAAAAAAAAAAAAAAAACCCTAAACGAGACGAAGACGGTGATAAACTAAATCATTCAATCAAAAAATGAATCGACGTCACATCAGTGCTTCTACAGATAAAAGATTTTGTAGGTAAGGAAAAAAAAGAATAAAGGGGAAAGAAGCACAAACCTAAAACATCGTCGTCGAGAAATTTCTAAAGAACCCTAACAAATTCTAATAAGCGCTTTCTTTGTTCTCTCGAAGACGAAAATTATATATACAATTCCGCAGTAATGAGTAAAAACAGAGTTACGGTTGTAAAATAAAACTGCGTTACTCTGCTGTTTTGTTGTGTACTGGAAGTGCGTGCAGTCCATTGATATTAGTTCACTTGTTGCATATACTTCATATATATAGGTGAATTAGCTTAATTAATTTTCGGTGAAATAAAATAATCAGGTTTTATAAGTTAATTCTAATTCTAATCAAAAGGGTAAACTCTAAGAGCGTGACCATCTTTCTATTTTACTGCTCATAATCCTCCTTTTCTTGTTAGCCTTGTTCTTTGAAGCTAGCTTCAGTTTCCTCTTTGCGTTTCTCTCAGGGTTTATCACCGCCATTAGCTTCTCCTCACGCTTCCTCTTCTCCCTCTTGGCTTCCAAACTCTTTTTGATTTCGCTGTACACTTGCACAAACACTTGGCTACCTAACCTCTCGTCTCTTATACTGTCTCTTACCTCTTCCGCTAGCTGTTTCAACTCACCTGAGATGACTTTCCCTGTAAACCCTTGGCAGACTTTGTACAGCGGAAACAGAATTCTGTAGGCATATAGGCGACACTCTTCTTGATTCAACTTTGACGCAAATTCTTTATACACGCTCAGAACAATTCTCACGGTTCTCGTATGAATCACGTCCATATCAAGAGCAAGCTTCCCCATTCTTTTGAGCAAACTTCCAATCAATACCTTTCTTACATCATCTTGGCTTTTCTCGCTGCCTGAAGTAAGAGCCAAAAAAGTAGACCTTACTTTCCCTGAATCATATAGTACAAAGGCTTCAAGGAACTCCGCTTGCTCATCCTTGTCAAGACTGGACCAGTACTCATGATCTGACTGTCCAATCCTTAAATGAAGACCAGAGACGGCAAAAACAATATTCTCTGTGACAATATCTTCTTCAGTAGCATCATTATTTTGATCGTTGCCTTCTTCTGCAATGGCATTCATCTTTAACTGGAAGCAAAGAGAAGCAGCTACCATGAAAAGGCTACTTGGCTTGCCAAGAAGAGAATCAGCTACTGTTTTCCGAGACTCGGCTAATTTCTTGAAATAATAATTCAGGAGCCGGCAGGTTATAATTTGCAACCATTTGTGTGGGTGCAACAACAACTTAAACACCCATTTCCATACATCCTGAAGAAACAAGAAAAAGATCAACCATCAAAGGAAATACTGAAATGATTAACGAGACAACAACTTCTCAGAACTAGATTTGTTGACAACATTATTACCTCTAATTGTTTTGCGAAACATAAATCAGGAAACTGCTTGAGCATCTTCTCGATCATAACAAGAGATAAGTATGCTTCCTTCCAGAAAGGAATGCTGCCTTCCTCAACAGTATTATTTTGCAACTGTACAGCAGACTCCAAAATCGATTTAGCCTCCTGCAACAATATACTCTGGATCTGCTCCGAAAATGCCTCCTTCCTGACTTCAATGAAAAATCCCAGTACCTGCACAGCCATCCAACAAATGAATGAGAGAGCCGCAAAAAGTAACGCACAACCCACAAAAACACAGCTTTGTGACGATGTTACAAGCCATAAATTTCCAATAAGAAGCATGTCAAGTTATAAATTATTTCATATACTTCCTACTGATCTGATATATAAACTATCGTCAAACAGAAAATGCGCGGGGCACTCAGAGCAATTTACCTGTGCTGCTTTAGCCTGTGTGTTCTCCTGCTTATACCAACCCAGACATAGCTCAAGACAGAATTTATAATTACTAGTGCGACCTATCAGAAGTTTCATCAAATCACAGATCTCGGACAGCGAATCTTTAGCATCATCAGTTGCCAAGCGACGAGTAAGCTCAACAAACAAGATTTGAGACTGCTGGTCAAGAACTGACTGCTTCCCGAGTTTAGGTTGTGAGAATTTCTTGATAAGATCGTTAAGAACCTCAAGAACTACTTCTCTTCCACTTGAATGTTCATAGCTGGTGAAAGAAAAATACAGTTAATATTTGAAACAAAATAAGAGGCCATATTTCCACAAAGCTTAACTATATACATACCTCAGATTTTTCAGCAGAAAGTTAAAATGTCCTTCTAGGCGTTTCTTAGAGAGTGCTTGATTCACCAAAAAATCTAAAAGTAACTCTTTGCACTTCTTGCGGACTGATTTATCGTTATGTGTGATCATCAACTTTGAAACCTGATCAGCAACATCATATATCTTCGGAACTTTCCTTTTCACAATGGCCTTGAGAAGTGAAAGAGAAGCATTCAATGAATCCACAGATGGATCCGATTCCAGATCAACAAACATGGGGAGCTGAATCAGCATATTCAACTCCTCAGATGAGAAATTGAATTTTTCATTGCCGAGAACAGCTTTTAAAAGCTTTTTCCCTGTCTGCACAAGATGACTACTGGAACTCACTGCAGACTCAGCCGTGATGGTTATCACTTTACCTGCTTCAGACTTGAGGGAGGGAAAAGGTAAGCTTATCAATGCAGTGAAACAACTAACAGATGAAGATACAACATCTTCATACTTAGAGCTCAAGCACCCAACAAGTAGTTTGACAAATGGATCCAACTTCGACACCAGCTCTTCATTAGTATTGCTGGGTTGGATTTTCTTCAGTCTGTTGTGCAATAAGTCCAGGGCAAACACGGTTATGAGATGTGGACATGACTTACCACCACAAGTCTCTTGCAGATGTTTCGATTTCCTTTTCTTTTTGGATGGTAGAGAAGACGCTTGATCTCCGAGGCAACTCCTGTTGTTAATACTATCTTCCACAATGTGGTATATAAAACAGAAAAGATCTCCTTGATCCACAGATGGATTGCCTTCAATACCAAACGCAATATGCTTTAACATATCCTCCAGTTTGGATTTTAAATTTGAAGTCATAGGTCTCTGCAGCTGTCTAGTTACCAGAGAAGGAGCTTCAGTGCATGGCTTCTGAACGTTACATTTTCAGCAATCAATTTCAGAGTAGCAAGTGACTTGCGTGTTTTCGTTTCTTTCTTCGTCTTCAATGAATATTTTCTATCCTCTTTGTGTTCATCAACATCTCCAAGGATATCAGCTTCCACCACATCAAGGAGATTTTCCAAACAATGATCCAACATGCAACCCGTAGGGTTTGGTAGGCACTCAGATAAGATGGAATTGACAGTGTACCCGAGCACATGCACCTCAGATCCTTTGTTAAGTAATGAAACTAGTTTTTGAAGAAAAAGTTGCAAGTAACCCTCCATTCCAAGTTCCTTCAAACAAGCAGCGAGAACCTTTCTGGCTTCATCTCGTGTGCGGTCCTCCCGATGCCTCAAAAATTTGGAAATTTTATAAACTAGAGAATCAATATTTGAGTCCATTATCTCTTTGGGGAGCAGCTTTAGAACCTTCACCGCAGCTACATAGCTTCTCAGAGTAACACTATCAGACTCAGAATCCATCAGCTTCTGTATCTTGGGGAGCAAGGTTTTCTCGAGGCAAGTCCTAACCTCCTGTTCGTGTCCATCTTTTGCAAAATGAAATTTGTCCAAAATCGAGCAGACGAGATTCAGCAGACGCTTTCTCTTTTCCTCCGTATGCGTCTTCATCTCACGGAAACACCGATTCAGCAGAGCGTAGTACGAGCACCAACTCATATGAGCTGACACGGATGCAAGGGCTTCTGCGCATGCGTCATGGAGATTTTGAACATTTTTATCTTGACCTTTTCTATTCTGACCTTTTTTGTTTTGACCTTTTTTATCTTCTCCATCAAGCAGCATGTTGAAAAACACTGAGACTAGAAGTTTTCTCACTACGCCCTGCAACCCCGATAGCAATTGGTCATATTGACGCTACAAAAAGTAGAATTCAAAGAATCTAAGAGACGCAAAGAGATCACCTCAGGCAGACTTCTATCTTTGATCTCCTTGGCAAAACGGTTAATCGCCTTTTTTCTACGGTGTATCTACAAGACATTTAAAAGAAAGTAAAAGTCACTATAAGGTTTCTATCATCTTTCATAAGCTAAAAGCTATAAGCTGCAAAGATACAAAATGTGAAGGAGTCATTTTACCTGAATGCTAAAGACGTTTTTAAAGAAATCAATGTCATCGTTTTCAGAGCATAAGGGTCCGAATGCAGCAAGATTCCCGGAATCTGGAAGTTTTGTCACCATTTTGCGTATCAAGAGAATCTCCTCCTGCAGCAAAATTATTCGTTTCTAAGAATCTTAAATGCAAACAAGAGAGCCAAGGATATCCATGTTACAAAGCAGTATCCTGACTATAAATAATTAAACATTCATGCCAGACTTAGAAGGGTCACTGTACCTTTCCACTAGAAATTCCTCTGTTTAATGCATCCAATGTGTTTTAAAATAAACTTATTTATAATCCACAACACACGATCTCCTGTCCAGTTTGCATCAGATTTTGAAACCTCTTTGCCATTGTCAGAGTGAGCTGAAGCCTCTTGGCAAAGTATGGAAGCTGAAAACTCAATAAAAGTGCACAAGAGGTTGAATGCACAATCCTTTAAAGTAACTTCTGATGATGATATGTTGTATAAACTCTGTGAGAGTATAATCATCATCTGCTGCTCCGAGGATTTGGTAAAGAAATCCGCATCAATCTTTGCATAAGCTTTAATTATTGTTTCATAGTCAAGGTCATCAACTTCCATGGGTGAGGTTGCATTCATATCGCTGAGGCTTTTCGCCTGTAGGATGACACAACCAGTAGTTTGTTACAGTCTCAAAACACAATGAGAAATAAATGACTCAGGTTCAAACAGAGATTTGTATACTTACCATTAGATCCAGAGAAAGGTCGATTTTTGCAAGAGATTCAAGAAGATCACAAATGCATAATCTAACATCACGTGCAGCATCAACAAGCAGAGGTGAGACCGTATCTATAATTTTGCTAGTACTCTCACTCCCAAGTAACGATGTGATGTCCTTAATGGCTAGCAAAGCCTCACGATGAATATCTGCATAAACACTAAGACAGTCACACAAGAGACGGTCGATATTACATAATTCTAACCAAAAAAAGAAATGAGTAACAGTAACCATACCAGAATCTTTCACACGTTTATCCAAGAAAGATAGCAAGATATCCAAATACTCCATAACATTAGATTCATCTCGGATGTGCTTGGACAATAGTTTAAGTATCTTAATCTCTCTTTCTCCATGATACTTGAATGATTTCCTGATCATGATTAACACCTTTTTTCTTCAGAACAAAAGAAGTAGAAACAAAGACGAAAGTAACTAAGTCTTATAATTTACAAGAGCCCTTACCTTTTCAAAATATCACAGCGGAAAAGAGAATGCAAGCTGTTAATCAGTGCCTCTATATATGGATCTAAGAATCCTTTGATCATATGGTCATCATCATCATCATCATCCAATTCACTCTCAAGACTGAGCAGATTCTCTATGAAACTCAAGGCAGAGGACTTTATAGCTTCTGAAGCTGTGGTGACTGTTATAATTGAAAAAATGTCTGGAATAAGAGACTCTTCCCGACATAAGAAGGTGACGAGACTGCGGCTTTTACTCATCGACAAGAAGCATGAGAACAATGAGCTTGGTTTCTCACTGCTAGAACCCTCCTGCTTAAAACTCTTGATTAACGAATTCACTGCAGAAAAGAAGAGGTCCCAGAAATCAGAGCCAAGATCACAACCCTTGTACTTTTCAAGAACACGAGCAATGATCTTCAAACATAAGGATCTCAACTCTTTAAACTGCTTTAAAGAACTGCCAGCCTACACCAAACAAAAAAAAAAAAGAGTCAGTCAATATGTTCCAAAGAAATGATATGAGCGGAAACCTTAATAACAATTTTACCTGGTCGTGATATGTTGAAACACTCTCTTTATCAATGCTCTTTTCTTCTTCGATATTTGGATCATAGGTTATCAATAGCCGGACAACACATCCCATCAGAAAGTCTAGAAATGGTCGGACATGTAATACATCAAAGACTTCAAGTATATGTTGTATGACATGAAGAAAACCAAACTTCTTCTTCCAGGATAAGGTCGAAATAGCATCGGCGTTGATAGATTTGAGGAAATTCGACTTTTGGAAATAATCCAGAGAGCTTTTGCCTGAGCTCCAAAACAAGTCCATTGTATCCTCTGATATGATGTTTAAAGGCTTCATCAACAATGCGAAGAACAGAGAAAGTTCATTAACATCTAGCTGAGATATAAGGCCAAGAACCGCCTCCCGGTGACGAATACTTGTATGCTGAGAAAAGAAAAAGAAAAAAAAAACTATTGAGACCTAAATGAAAACCCGCATTGGCAAAGGTGAAGTAAACTAAAAAGAAACTATTAGTATGTACCTTACGCGACGCAGAAGTCTTCAAATTCCTAACTTTAGGCATGAGGATCCTGATTACAAGAGAAACAAAATGACATCTGTGAGCTTCTTCGATGTCCATGGNAGAGTCAGTCAATATGTTCCAAAGAAATGATATGAGCGGAAACCTTAATAACAATTTTACCTGGTCGTGATATGTTGAAACACTCTCTTTATCAATGCTCTTTTCTTCTTCGATATTTGGATCATAGGTTATCAATAGCCGGACAACACATCCCATCAGAAAGTCTAGAAATGGTCGGACATGTAATACATCAAAGACTTCAAGTATATGTTGTATGACATGAAGAAAACCAAACTTCTTCTTCCAGGATAAGGTCGAAATAGCATCGGCGTTGATAGATTTGAGGAAATTCGACTTTTGGAAATAATCCAGAGAGCTTTTGCCTGAGCTCCAAAACAAGTCCATTGTATCCTCTGATATGATGTTTAAAGGCTTCATCAACAATGCGAAGAACAGAGAAAGTTCATTAACATCTAGCTGAGATATAAGGCCAAGAACCGCCTCCCGGTGACGAATACTTGTATGCTGAGAAAAGAAAAAGAAAAAAAAAACTATTGAGACCTAAATGAAAACCCGCATTGGCAAAGGTGAAGTAAACTAAAAAGAAACTATTAGTATGTACCTTACGCGACGCAGAAGTCTTCAAATTCCTAACTTTAGGCATGAGGATCCTGATTACAAGAGAAACAAAATGACATCTGTGAGCTTCTTCGATGTCCATGGAGAAGTTCCAGGTCGCGAGCTCTTCTCTCAGTTCTTTTGGTTTGATCAAATTCTCCAAGCGATGGCGGTGTGGGAGTAGATAGTCATTCCATAACACAAGGCACTCTAGGACACTCATTTGTATTTCAGCATCATTATGGTCCAGGAACCTGGTAAAACATACAACGAACACCAAACGCATGCAGAGAGATGTCAACGAAATTATATTACTCCAAGATATTCAAAAGAACAGTGGATGATCAAAACCAACCTGTTCTCCATAACATCGTTTACAAACTGACTAAAACAAGAAGACCTCGGATTCTTCATCAACTTCAGTAAAGTCAACCATTGTATAAGCAAACCCTTCCACTCCTCTCCTTTACAAGCTCCGCCATTATATAATCCGACCCTACAACGTAGAGAGAAAGACTTATGGCAACAGATGAATCAAGTTACTCTTCAAGAACAAAAGACGTAGAGATCTATGATTACCTCAAAGGATTTTCGCTGTTGTATCCCAAAAATTTCAATAACAAAGGGAGAAGATCAGAGACTCGAGACTGTGCAACAGTGGGAATGTTTTGTAAGGTCTTGAGCAACAGAGATACTACTTTTCCAGTAGGTGTGGACCGTGTGGTATCAGACGAATTAAAACGCTCTATCAGACCTGCAGATTGAATAAAACAAACATTAGAACTATAAAGAGGAGAAAAAAGATATATAGATGAAAAGGATACTGTAAGAGATGCAAAGAAACCTACCAGTCTGCATCTGTGAAATGCTGTCGTTTTCATTCTCAGTCTGATTGTCGAGTGCTTCAAGTTTTAGTTGGCACTGGCCCAAATAATGAACAAAATCATTCCACACCGCTCCTGTGTGCTTCTTCATAAGAACCGCAAGGCACTCAGATACTGGTTCCCATATTTCCGAAAACTGATTATAAAATAACCCTATCATTCCCTTAAATACAAGTGGCACATATTTGTCATGTATCCTGCCAGCAGATAGATAATTTTGTATTGTATTAATGTCCTTGACCAACTCCCTTTCAGTCGATACTGTGAGATGAGACTCCTCGATTGCTTTCAATAACTGAAGAACCTGGTAATTTGAAGGGAGTAAGTTATTAGAGATACTACTGTTATTAAAACAATCAGGATTTGAGGATAAAGCTTTTGGAATACAGAAGTAATGATATCTACTCACATTGTTGCTTTCAGGGGAAGACTTTTGAATGACTTCAGTTTTCAGTTTCTTCATTGGAGGATGCTCTTCAAAAGAAGGGTTGGGATACAAAGTTTCAAAATGGCACAAAATCCTTAAAGTCACAAGACGGACGTCTTTTTTCGAGTGACATAAATTTTCAGAAAATATGTCAAACGCATCTTCAGCAATATTTGCTTGGAGCTCTGGACATGCCTTAGAGAGATCATTCTTAGCTAATAGAGGCCTGTGATTAAAAAACGAATCAGTGTACCATCACAGAGTCATCAAACATGGAGAAGAATAATACAGAATAAACAAACCACCAGAACATATAAACTCACCTATACACAAAATCCAAATAGTCAGCCACAGGAGACAGCACTTGTACACATGACTTGTAAGATTTAGCAAGAGACAAAGCTTCCTCTAGATCACTGTCGATGAGTCTTCCACTAGAAGAGAATTTGTGACATGACCTCAAAGCAGCACCAAGTAAGCTCTGCCACATCAGTTCCGGAGCACTAAAAGTATTTACTGAAAATGAAAAAATGAGTTATGATAACTTCTAAGAAATAAGACGTGAATGGCATGGCAAAAACTTACCAACTGAGGCTGCCAAATGCTGTATGAGAGTATTCTTAAAGCAAATCAGCAATGATGGATCCACTTTAAAATAGGGAAAACATTTGATAGCTCCCAAAGCTGCAGCCAACTCAGCCTCTTCAATTTGAGCTAATCCTATATTCTCTAAATTCGTTTGGATTTTCTTAATCTTCTCTTCCAAGAACTCATGAATTCTCTCAAATTTGCTCTCAAATGATTCATCTATGATGTTCACCTTGTCATGACTTGTTTGCTCACTCTCACACAGTGATAGTAACAGAGGAATAACCTCCTCAGGAGACACCAAAATCATATTGTTGATCGAACTGCAACACACAAGTTAGTCACTAAAGACATAAATGAGAGGCAGACTTAAAAAGGTAAAAAAAGACGTGGGTCTTACCTTAATATATTACTTCTAAAGGCTTTCAGAACTAATTTATCCTTCCCTAGCAACTCCCGCAAAAAACTCAGCAAACTGCAAAGATTGCATGATCCAATTGTATACAAAATACCTCGAAAATTTAACGTTGAAAAGTATAAACAGATCCAATTGTATACAAAATACCTCGAACACTTCACGGAAAAAATGGGGGCCCATTGCGAAGCAATGGATTCCATTTCATTGGCAGCACTGGAACTGTCAATGGTGCATAACATTAGTCCCATAACTTTATCAAGAACAACAGAAGAATCCGTAAAAGTTGGCACAATCTGGCTCACGAGTCCAACCAAATATGGGTAATCTGTTAAACATTGACAACGACATAAATAGCCAATACGATCATGAAAATGTATGTTTTCATGGGTGCACACAAGAAAGAACAACAGCGAGTCGAAAAAATTGGATTACTTAATAACTCACCATAAACCTTGTGACCTTTCTCAACCCTAACAACTGAAGTAAGCAGAGTCAGGAGTCGGCTTAAATGAGCTGTTGCTTTGTTTTTGATTGATTGTTTTGTTTCTTCATACAGGCAGTTCCACATAACAAATAATTCTTCTGCTTTAAAATCCTTGCATATTCTTTGCAAAGTTGAACTCAAAGCTTCTACTATACTACAAGAACCTGGAAAACGAAATACAGGGTCCAACAAAGATCAGAAGAAAGGGAACCATGTAAAACAGCTTAGGAGTATAAATTCAAGATTAAACCAACACCAACTTCCCATTCTCTAAACTTCATTCCTAAACTAATCACATGCGAAACAGAGACACTAGACTTAATGAAATATTCCAACGTTATGTTTAGAAAAGAGGACTTGCCCTGAGGAAATTGATCACATAAGGACAATGTTGAATCTTTAAGCAAGAAACTCAAAACCTTCCCAGCTTTGGAATGGAGATGCTCAGAGGTACCCCTCATAACATGATATAGTATACTAACTCCTCCATGTTTTTTCAGTGGATCTGCAATTTCGGAGAGGATCCTCTTGATCCCTGCAATGTTCATGGGACAAGAGTCAACTGGACTGTCCCTAACATAGATATGAAACAAACAAAAAGAGAGAGAGAGAAATGAAAAGTAGTAATTCATCACCTATTTCGAGTTGCTCATCCCGTGCAGTCCTCAACAAAAATGATATGGAAGGTGACATCAATCTGATGATATGTTCGCCGGAGTAATACCTCAGCTCCAATGTATCCCTACATCAAAAGAAGATTCGTTAAGAAAGTAAAGAAACTAGTCAAACAATATTTGGCTAAGTCAGGCTGCTAGTAACAGATCATTCAATCCAGGGGAACTAAACTATATAATTCTGTACTTACCTGAGAATACATTCGATGTCACATATGAGATACTTCTGCAGATCCCGCACTATGTGCGACCATGATAAGAATATCTGCCAAAAAAAAAAGATAATATTAAGCATTGTCCCGAGGGGAGAATATGTTAGACAAGAGAGCAAAAACCTGCTCAAGAATATCTGGTTCTTTCTGTCCACCATTTCTCAGGAGAGTCGCTATGGAGTTAACAAGCCGCGGAAGGAAGCTAGACAAGATAAATAGACGAAAGCAACAATTGGTTAGAAGATATAAGATCCAATGTACGTAAATGCAAAGAGAAGGAAGGGAGACAACAAAACTTCAAAACAATTTCCCAAACCAATAAATTCAACAAGTTAGATCATTACGGAGTGTGCCTGGAAAATCTAAAATATAATCCTGAGCACTTCCAAAAAACCTATAAAAGAGGACTGTGCAGCTGAAAAGAATTAGAAAAGGAAATACTCACGGAAGAAAGCCGTCCAAGAGATCCCTCGATAAAGCATATATCAACCTAAAAGAGAAAGAAGAAGAAAAAGTTTAAAAAAAAAAAACAGAGATTATAAATAATTCTGCATCAATATGATCGTGAATAAGAAGAAGTTAAGAGTGGGGGAAGATAGCAAAACCAGAGAAAGGCTTCGAGAGAGAATCTAGCTTTGATATGTAAACCAGATACAAGTTTAGAGAAGATTAAATCTTGATGCAAGACAACCAACGGCAGAGTTTGAACACAGGGCAACATTTCTTCATAAAACGAGATAAAATCCGCCGCTGTATTCAGTTCCTGCATATTAAACCAAAACCAAATTGAACGAAACATTCAGAGGAAGAAAATGAAAACTTGAGAAGGGAAACAGGTAACGTACCCTGAATTCAACGAGGCAATCTTTGAGATAAGTGGAACCCTGTGAAGGCTCATCCTTCACCTTATGTAAGCTCCTAAAGACTTTGAGGACCTTGCTTTCAATTTCATTCACTCTCTCGGCGAAATTCTTAAACTGAGTAAAGAAACCATAATTAATTAATTAGAGAGAGAGCATGCATGTGATCAAAGTTAAATTACAAAAATCTCGTAAGTGAATTACGAACCATAAATCTCTTCCTTCCTTCAGAGTTGCTATGTGACTTGACAGCTCGAGAATCAGCAGCAGTCGCCATGATGAGAATTCAACAGAGATGAATGGATGCGAGAGCGAGATAGCAAGATCGAGGCTTAATTTTTTGCGTTTGGGATGATTTGATTTGGGAGTTTGAGAGCGCCGCGACCCGCGCGGAAGGGTTATAGTCGCTTTGTGTTTTTTTTTTAGGTCAAAAGTCAAAAAACCCTTAATTTTAAATAATTTGGAGACATTAATCTCCGTTTCACTAATTGGCAGTTGTAGTGCACTCCCTCTCATGTACAAGTTCTAATTATTCTAGTGAACGCATCACTAATTGGTTATAGTCATAGTAATCATAAGTTCTTAACCCCAAGTTTAGGATCAACCATTGGACCATGAAAATTCAATGTTTCTCAATGAAGTTCTTATTTTTCAAAATTTATAATAAAAGTATTTTTAAATAACTTTGTTAGTGACCAACCAATGGAGATGGTCTAATCCGATAGAAAGAAGCAAGGAGAGAAACTAAAATGGTAGCCTTAATAATACTCTTCTTCTTATTTCAAATGAGGAGGAAACAGGTCAGAAATAATCTCTTCCCTCCTCAATTTGCGAGCCCATACATCTTCCGTACCTTCATCGTCAAAGAGAGACTTCCACATGTCCAAAATGACAGACTTCATCGCTTCCCTCGCGAACCCATTCGCCTCTGAATTATCCTTGCCACACCTCAACTTCTCCTTAACCTCCTTCAGAGCTTCTTCAACACGAGACGTATACTCTCGGCAATCTGAACCGTTTCCTGATTCGAGCATAATGACAAGGTTGTGCATATAACTGATTCCAGTACCTAAATCCCCCCAAGTCGACTTGACCAATTCCCATTGAACCGACGACTTATTGCCTCCACCGATATGATGATCTTCTCCATTCTTTTGTAATTTGATGTTTCTTGAGTAGACATGATGCATTACACGAAGCAGCCTTTCCCCAGCGGGATTACCAATGTTGCTTTCTAAATCTCCCCACAACTTCAAGCAGAACTGTAACACACTCCTCATTTCATCACACAGCAAGAACATCGACTCAGCCACACATAACGAGAGCTCAACTCCTAGTTGCACAACCTCCTCTCTAATCCCCTGCTTTGCAAATGCTGCCCTGCCAAACCAACAACAACAACAACAACAAAAAGATAAGTCAGACTTTGTGTGTAACATGAGTGAGTACTGAGGAAATGTCTCAAAGGGGACAAAGGTAAATACTACTGACCCTAGAATGTAAGGAGAAGTAACGGGCAGTGTCGGTATCTCGCAATGGCAGGAATCCCCCAATATAGGCTGAAACAGGTCGCTAAGAATCATATTCCTCGCCACTTCTGGACTTGGTTCACCAGCTTCTTCGTCGTCAAAGAGAGACTTCCACAGGTCAGATATGTTAGACGCAACAGTCTCCCTGGCAAAACCATTCAGCTCTTTTGCGGACGCCAATTTATCCACTAGCTTCTTGAGAACTTGATGCTTGTAATTTTCAACAGCGGAAGATAAGAGCCGATCATCGAAAGAGCAATCTTTCTTCCTGAGAAGCAAAACAAGGCGACTCAAAACAATGACCCCGTCGGTAAAATCCTTCCAAGTGGTCTTGACGAATTCTCGTTGGACCGAGTTGCCACCATCCGGACAACAAAATCCCCTGTTCTTGGGTTTGATGTCCTTTGAGTGGACATAGTGAACAACGCGAAGCAGCCTTTCTGACACAGGAGAAGAGGGAGGTAATGTATACTTCCACAGCTTAAAGCAGAACCACAACATGGTATGAATGTCATCACAGAGCAAGAACATGGATTCAGCTACAGAGACTGAGAGCTCAACTCCTAGTCGTACAAGCTCCTCTCTAATATGCTCTTTCCCAGCGGACGTCCTACAAAAACAAAACAATAAGTCAATAAGTCAAGTGTTCAAGCTGTGCAAAACCTCAAAAGGTAAGGGGACGAGAGAGTAACATCATCACTGACCCCGTGGCGTATGGATAGTATGTGAACGATAATGGACGGATGCGACGCATAGCACCATATGTCGGTTTAGGTTCCATCTCTCTGATAGGGCTTTCCAATAATCAAAACCCTTAGAGAGAAAACAATTCACTCACAATTTGAATCAAATCGAAAATTTGTCAAGATCATACGTGAAAAAACACAATATATATTGATGGAAATCAAATAGAAGAAACCCTATCATCATCATCATCATCATCATCATCATCATCATCATCAAAACAAACAAACACGATAACAATAATTCAACATTCTACATCAAAATGCATATTTTTTCAAAAAAAAATAATTCCCCGACTTAGAGTCTTAGAGACAGAGAAGAAGAAGAAAAAAAAAAAACCTAGACGTAGACGGAGACGGTGATAAGCTAAATCGTTACTAAATCATTCAATCAAAATGAATGAACTGACGTCACAGTAGAGTTTTTATAAATAAATAAACCTTTCGAAGGTAAGAAGAAAAAGAGGAACGAAGCACAAACCTCGTCGTCGTCGATGTAGACAGGAAATTTCAACTTGTTATATAAGCAAGCTCGGGGATTATTTTTTTGTTATAGTATATAGTTTTCAACTATATAGTCTCATCTCGTCAATTTCAATTGCATTTCGGTTTGTTTCAACTGGATGAGACTCTAATCACTATTACTGAATCTGAACCGACTTTCATTTGATTGAGTATAGGAATGTGAAGAAAAAAAAACCAAAAAATCACATATTGTTGTAGTTTCAATAGATCCATTCAGTCATTGATACTTTGGAGACGTGAACAAACGAAACATCTGCTTTCATATGATTAGTTGTTCAAGCTGACGCTTCTCAGGTTTCATTCTCCTGAAAATTTCATCAAGAACCTTATAAATCTCGTAAGATCTTGGGTGTGATTTATCTTCCACAGTAAATCTATGAACTTCAACACCTACTTCCACAAAATAGCTATAACCAGCAGCCTTTGTCATCGTTTCCTTCTTCATCAACTTCCTCATCCTCAAAACTCCATCCCACTTCTCATTGGCGGCATATATATTCGACATGATCACACAGTTACCTGGATTTGTTGGTTCAAGCTTGAACAGTGCCTCGCTTGCTATCTCTCCTATCTCAACATTTCCATGGAAACTACAAGCACCCAAAAGGGTTCCCCATACCACAGCATCTGGTTTCATTGGCATTGTTTTAATAAGATCACAGGCTTCTTGCAGCTTCCCAACACGCCCCAAGAGATCGATCATGCATCCGTAGTGCTCTAGCTTTGGCGAAACCTTGTGAACTTCCTCCATGGACTTAAACAATTCTTGTCCCTTCTCTACCATCCCACCATGAACACAAGCTAGTAGCAACCCAACAAATGTCACTGCATCAGGCTTTTCTCCTCCTCGCTGAATAACCAACAGAAAATCATAAGTGTTAGAACTCTAAAGAACAGAGGAATCAACATGCTTGTAACAAACAGAAATGCTCACCAGCATTTGGGAATAAAGGTCAAGAGCTTCGTCGTGTCTCCCGTGAGTAGCTAGACTACCAATCATGGAGTTCCAGGAGCACAAGTTTCTCTGGTTCCCAATTTTCATCGAATAAACGTTTCGCAACATCAATCATTCCACATTTTGAGTACATATCTAGAAGAGCATTACACACGTAAATGTTATCAGAGAAGTCATTCTCTCTAGCATAGCCTTCTAATCTTCGGCCAATATCTAATTCCCCTAGGTTGGCACAAGCGGGGAGAACACTAGCTACAGTAAAATGGTTTGGTTTAACGTATTTGTCTTTCTCCATACACAAAAACATCGATAAAGCTTCAGAGTAATTCCCATTCTGAGAAAAACCAGAAATGACGGTGGTCCAAGAGGTTACGTTCTTACTAGGCATGGAATCAAACAACTCCATCGCCGCCTTCGTATCGCCATGTCTTTGGTAACCAGTGATCATTGCATTCCAGACCGGTACATCTCGGCTAGACATTTCGTCGAACACTCTGCGCGCACAACACAATCCTCCTAGCTTCGAATAGGAAGTGATTAGAGCAGTGCAGCAGAACGAATCAGACTCAAACCCGGATTTGAAAAACTGCGAATGAAGCAACCGTAAAGGTCGAGCAGACGAGAACGAAGCAGAAGCTGCGAAGATGAAGTTGAAAGTGTGGTGATTTGGTCGGAGACCATTGGAGGAGAGGAGATTGTAGAGGACGATTGATTCGTGGGGATGGCCATGAACAGAGTAAGATTGAATTAGCTTGTTGTAGAGGAAGAGACAAGGGTTTTGATGAAGATCAAAGAGCCTTCGGGCATAAACAAGGTTTGGTATCAGAAGCAGTCGTTGTAAGAGATCTCTGGTTTCGTCTACTCCTGTTCTGATACACTGCGCGTGGAGCTGCTTGATCTGATTCATTCCCCCCACGCGTTCACTTTTCTCACGCGCTACTAATGCGTTATATAAGAAACGGTGACGTTTGTTAGTATTTAATTATGTATATGGTGGGCTCAATCGTCGTTAGTTGCATTGCATAAAGATTGCAGATTACGGCCCATATAAGATTGGAAAATGAATACAGTACTATAGAATATATATTTTTAGATATTAACTATTTTAGAATGTTATAATATTTTAATTTAATAATTCAGAACAATTTGTAAATAAAATAAAAGTAAGATTCCTACCAAAAAAAAATGAAATAAAAGAAATATGTAATTTAGGGATATGATTTGACAAATTATATCCCTAAATTGATAGATTATTAATCATATCCCTAAATTGATTTAAAAGAAATATGTAATCTACAATTTAGGGATAGATTATTAATTGTTTTATATTTTTAGATATGATTTGACTATAATCTCATTGTTATGCAAAGTGTAGATTCTCAACAAATTCTCTAGATTCTAGAATACATATGTGTGTATATATACTTGTCTACTCTGAATGAATAATATCATCAATCTACGTTACATTTACGTAGAGTATCAGAGCAGGTTTAAAAGAACAATGGACTTCACTAAGAAAATAGTGCTAGTATTTGCTTTCACCATTATGTTGGGTATCTGTACTGTTCATTGCCGTCCAAGCTTCAAAACCACTCCTTGTAAGATTCTATTTTCTTTCTCTTTTTTTTTTTTTTTCTGTTGTAATTGCTTACATGTTTCTTTTAGTGCTTCGCTATTGACGTTTGATATACTATATCTTTTTGGTTTAGTGTTTGAAGAAAAATATAGATTTACTCAGTGTTTCGACACAGCACCATGTTTGGAAGGGATGATGAAATGCATTGAGTTCTGTAGCGCAATGGGAACTGCGGATGGACAATGTAATGATCAAAACCTCTGTTGCTGCACATATGAATAAGAACAAGTAATTGAACCTTACATGAAGGTTATCTACTTCACAAGAATAAGTATGTATAGTAGTCTCGGACTGCATATGCGTCTTGTATTGCGAGAATGATCTTTTCCATGATACATTTTTCTTTTCTTTTAATCCTAAATAAAATTCCTTTTCGGTATAAATAGCATTTAACAAAACTTTCTAGAACAGGAAAAAAAAATCTCAAAATTGTTTAGAAAGAACAAAAGCACAAAGCTGATTAGTTTGTTTTCTTGTCATCTTCTTGGTCAGTGATATTCTTTGTATCCACAGACTCTTCTTCACCTCCAAAACCAAACTCGTTGACACGAGTTTTGTCCACAGGGTAAACCCACCTCTGGTACAAGTATACCAAGAATATCACATCTGCAACAACAACAACACCAAAATTAGATCATCATCATTCTTTTTTTGTGAATTCTAAAATTACCCTAGAGACGTCAATCAACAAACTCAGGGAGAGATGGATTTGTATTTTACCATCTCGGAAGACAGAAAGGCGATGCAGCATTGGCATTTTGATGACAAAAGCAAAGAGATCGTCGATGATTGTGTTGAGGAACTTGTATGTCATTTGCCTCCATGGTAAATGTGCTACTGACTTCAGCTTATAGTTGATGAACAATTGAGGACACATCATAATAAAACCTGCAAACACATAACAGATGGATCTCAACTCAATAGATTCAACCACAAGAGAGCTTTGAACTGGTCAAAGAGAATTTTTAAGGCTTTTTACCAAACATGTAGACGCAGCTCGTTAGTGAAGATAGGATCCATGAGTACCAACTCTTGTGGCGCTCATAGGCGAGTGAATATACGGAGAAACCCGCGACAAGAAGGAGGAGCACATAGGATAAGAATTTAATGGCTATATCGTCATACTCCTTGGTTTTGTTGCTTGCATAGGATTCACGGTCGTGGAACCTCAATCTTGGAATCATTCCACTTCGATCAACCTGGAATATTCATATGTTTGTCACGGTACATTTATACGCAAGGCAAAAAATAGATTGAAAGCATTTGCTGTTTTTTATATTAATGTTACATATGCACAAAAACACTGGACTCAGTGGTACCTCGATGCGCATGGCTTTCCCTATTTTCCAGAACTCGATGCAGACACCAACTCCAGAACTAGCCAATATCATCCATGAAGTGTCGTTGTCAAGCAGGTAGAGGAAGATGATGAACTGACAGATGAAGTTCAGCACAACAGACTTCGCAGACAGTCCTTCCATAGATTTGTTCTTGTTCCAAAACTGGATATCTGCAAGGAAAGCAACAGAGTATCAGACAGCTAAGTTTAGGAGGAAAGCAGGTGTTCTTTTGGTGTTTACCATTTTTGAATGCGAGGAAGTCAAAAACAGAATGAAGCATCGACACGAACATAGTGACGCCCAACAGATAGGGATTGCCTTCCAAAAACACCCTCTGCAGGTTTAACCATAAAAAATTAATCACCGCAGCTCCAATTAACAGAAAACATATCACTCACATCTCTCCACTACTTCCAGGTATCATAGTTAGAGTAGTTAGATGCACATCGTAGTATATAATATGACAATGAAGCTAGCTGAACATAAAAGACCAGAATTACCTTTAGTTCGTCAGATTCACCATCAAGCATGCTTCCATAGCTACGGTGAATCTGGAAAGACTGATCAATCTGCTCAAACAGCTGCCACTTTGTCATGCTTATGGGGCTTACTTCCAGATTAAGTGGTAGCTCTGAGACTGTCTCATTGATGATAATCAACTTATCCCTTAGCAGCCAAAATTCATTGAAGACAACTGTAGGGTAGTAGTTTACAGTACTAGGTTCCACCATTAAGTCTGCCAATTAAGTTAAGAAAAGAACAAATACGGACCATCACGCCTATAGCATAGCGAAAAGAAATCCTCATATATTTTCGATTCCAGCTAGTGATATGTGGCACTAGTTTCAAAAACCCAGAAACTCAAGTTTTAGTTCTTGAGAATTTGGAATTTTCAAACAAGTTCAAACAAACTAATGTTATAAATGGCATGGAAGATGATGCACATGTTACTATGTTAGCGTCTTCAATTGTTAGAGAAAGGATGTGTATAGAGAGTTGTCAAAAACTCAAACAATAACAGACACATCGTCCTTAGATATATAAGGATACAAGGAGCAATGTTTGGTGGTACACCATGCTCTGGATAGCTGTAAGGAAACGGAAAACAGTTAGCAAACGTCTTATGAGATTCATTGTTAAAACTGAACTCAAAACAAAAGCAAGCATGCTCCATTATTCATCTACCAATTCTCAGTACTAACTAACTTACCGAGTAAAATCATCGACTAGGTTAATTGTGACATTTGGTTTCCAGTGGGATACACATTCCACAGGACCCTCATCCTTGAGATCCGAGTCCTTACCATCAACCTCCTGCGATGTCTGCTTTATGTTATAGTTCATAAGCATGTGTGCCGTCACAGGCCAAACAATATCATAAAAACATACAAAACAAGTTCTGTATCAAAAAGTTTCCTAGAGACACACCTCAACTTCTGTATTAGATTCATCAGAGTCTTTGGGATTTCCCAGCAGACTCTTCTTCTTATCCGCTTTACGCTTTGGCAAGTAAGTCGCAACAGCTGAAACAGAGAAACGAATTGTCCAACTTATCGAATACATAAATCTACCAACCAAAAACAACTGTCAAAAGAAGGTTGTTTGTGTATAAATCTTACGGTGTGTCCTGCCAAAACAGTTAAGAGGTTGGTATTCTGGATCGTTGGGATCTACAGGATAGCCAGATCGAGCAAAGAAGACATGAGCATAAAGACTTCCATTATTCTTCAGTGCCTGTAACAACAAACATCGCAAGTCAATGAAGCCTATATATTAATCTAGAAAGAATCATATCAAGAAACCCAAATACCTATATCAGTTGAACATAAAATTACCTCGGATGGATAATATGTCGTTAACAAGGTCCTAGTGCTCTCTGGCTTCCACACAGCATAAGGTATGTTTGTCTCGTGACAAATAAGAGCACCTTCATCCCCAAAGTCATTGAATTTCTCATGCTCCGAAAGATAAAACCACATATCCTGGTAAGAAAAAACAAACAACAATGATTAACATCTAATAAGATCATACTGAAACATCATTCATAACCAAACAACAAATCAGTGATCAGAAAACCCTGCCACCAATCATGTTCCAGAACCAAACCGGTGTTATAAAAAGCCACTTATTACAGTAAAGTATCTGAAAACACATATCCTGGTGAAGTTAAATTCGAATCTATACACAACCACAGTAAAACCCTAAACCACCCAGAAGCGGAAAAAAAACCCTGATAAGACCAAAATCTGTGATTCGAACCCAAAAGTAACGTTTTTTAAAAATTCAGAAGAGAGAAACGAAATCAAATTGCAGAAACTAATCGCAAGTAATCACCAGTGATTTAAACAAGAAAAAAATTACCATGGGCTCTCCCCTATGAAAGAGATTGGACATAAGGTGAGAAGGCTTAGAAGGATCCGCAGGTTTTTGTTTCGGAGAAAAGAACTTTGAAGCAAAGTAGCAGAACATGGCGATTCTAATGATTCCTGCTATAGTCTGCCCAAACCCACCAGCTTGTCGTTGCTGTTGCTGCTGCGGCTGCGGCTGCTGCTGCGGCTCTCCATCAACCACCGCCGCCGTTTCACCTGCCGGTGACGCCATATTCGTAGAAGATTCTTTCGTCGTCACTCAGTGCCGATTTAAGCTGAGAGATGTAACTTTATCGTATCAGAGAGATGTGTAAAGCAGAGTCGACGAGGGTTTATATATATTTATCGAATTATGTTTTTTTTTTTTTCATTCTAATTATTCGAACAATATTAGGAATAGTAAATTTGCGTTCAAGGACTTAACTAATTTAGTATTTTCTTATTAGCCCTTTATATTTAATTAAAGTCAGAAAAGTCCACATATTTATAATTCCAGTTCGCTCAGATGAAAATACTCTCGCCTTGCTTTTTATGTGTGGGGGAGATGGAGACTGAGCGACATCTTCGTTGCTTAATGAAATAATCAAGCTTCTGGCTTTTCAATTTCTCCTGTGTCTGTCACATATGGAAAACGCTTATATCTGTAGTGTTACATAGTTGGAAGGAAACTGTTCTTGCATATCAGGTGTTTGTGAAAATGTCTGATCCAAATTCTCTAACGTGGGCTTTCTTAATAAACGGGCGTTGCTGTGATATTTAGGGGAAAGATGGAGACTTTGCGGCAATTTGTTCAAAAATTCAGACTTATGTCTGGTTTTGGAACTGATCATAGGGTTTTTTCGGATGTTATCAAATCTTGTGCTTCAGTGTCTGAGGTCATATCAGGGAGAGCTCTGCACGGTTGCGTGACCAAGCTTGGTCATATGGACTGCACTGTGGTTTCGAAGTCAGTTCTCAACATGTATGCGAAATGCAAGAGGATGGATGATTGCCAGAAGATGTTTAGGCAAATGAACAGTGTTGATCCTGTTGTTTGGAACATTGTTCTGACTGGACTTTCGGATTCTTGTGCTCATGAGACGTTGAGGTTTTTCAAAGCCATGCACTTTGCTGACGAACCTAAGCCCAGCTCTGTTACATTTGCGATAGTTCTTCCTGTGTGTGTTCGTCTTGGGGATTCATACAATGGGAAGAGTATGCATTCTTATGTTATCAAAACCGGTTTTGAAAAAGATACACTTGTGGGGAATGCTCTGGTTTCCATGTATGCCAAATGTGGGCTTGTTTTCCCTGATGCTTATACTGCGTTTGATGGTATATCTGACAAAGATGTTGTCTCTTGGAATGCGATTATTGCTGGGTTTTCTGAGAACAAGATGATGGCCCATGCATTTAGATCGTTTTGTCTTATGCTGAAGGAACCTGCAGAGCCTAACTATGCAACTATTGCAAATATTTTGCCAGTTTGCGCTTCTATGGACAAGGACATTGCCTATCAAAGTGGAAGGCAGATTCACAGTTATGTTGTGCACAGGTCTTGGTTGCAAACCCATGTTTTTGTATGCAATTCTCTTGTGAGTTTCTATTTGAGAGTTGGAAGAATGGAAGAAGCAGCCTCATTGTTTACAAGGATGGGTTCCAAAGATCTTGTTTCATGGAACGTTGTCATAGCCGGTTATGCATCAAATTGTGAGTGGTTTAAAGCCTTGCGGTTATTTCAAAAGTTAGTGCATAAGGGGGATGTTTCTCCTGATTCGGTAACTATTGTAAGCATCCTTCCTGTCTGTGCGCAGTTAAGTGACTTGACCTTTGGCAAAGAGATCCATAATTATATTTTGCGCCATTCTTACCTTTTGGAGGATACATCAGTTGGCAATGCTCTCATTAGTTTCTATGCAAGATTTGGTGACACGAGTGCAGCATATGGGGCCTTTTCACTGATATCCACGAAGGATATAATATCTTGGAATACTATAGTTGATGCCTTCGCAGACAGTCCTAGGCATTTTCGGTTTTTGAACCTCTTGCACCACTTGTTTAATGAAGCAATAACTTTAGACTCTATCACTGTTTTAAGCCTAGTCAAATTCTGCACAAATGTACAGGGAGTTGGTAAGGTAAAAGAAGTTCATGGGTACTCACTTAAGGCCGGTCTTTTACATGATGAAGAGGAACCCAAGCTTGGCAATGCATTGCTTGATGCATATGCCAAATGTGGTAATGTAGAGTACGCCCATAAGATATTTCAGGGTTTGTCAGAGAGGAGAACTTTGGTTACCTATAACTCGATGTTATCAGGATATGTTAATAGTGGAAGTCATGATGATGCTCATATGCTGTTCAGTGAGATGTCTACAACTGATCTCACCACTTGGAGTTTGATGATTCGTATCTATGCTGAAAGTTGTTGCCCTAATGAAGCCATCGGCGTTTTCCGTGAGATACAAGTTCGAGGGATGAGGCCTAACACTGTGACTATCATGAATCTCCTCCCTGTTTGTGCGCAGGTAGCCTCTCTGCATCTAGTAAGACAATGTCATGGATATATTATTAGAGGCGGACTTGGTGATATCCGCCTGAAGGGGACTCTACTAGATGTATATGCTAAATGTGGCAGCTTGAAGCATGCATATTCTGTTTTCCAATCAGATGCTCATAGAGATCTGGTTATGTTCACTGCTATGGTAGCTGGGTATGCTGTACATGGTAGGGGTAAGGAAGCACTTATGATCTACTCTCATATGATTGACTCGAACATTAAGCCCGATCATGTTTTCATAACAACTCTGTTGACTGCATGCTGTCATGCGGGGTTAATACAGGATGGATTGCAAATATATGACTCAATAAGGACGGTTCACGGTATGATTCCTACAATGGAACAATATGCTTGTGCAGTAGATCTACTTGCTCGAGGGGGTCAACTTGATGATGCATATTCTTTTGTCACACAGATGCCAGTTGAACCTAATGCAAATATATGGGGAACACTGTTAAGGGCATGTACAACCTATAACAGGATGGATCTGGGGCACTCAGTTGCAAATCATCTTTTGCAAGCTGAATCTGACGATACTGGGAACCACGTTCTAATTTCGAACATGTTTGCTACAGATGCTAAATGGGAAGGCGTGATGGAGTTGAGAAACCTAATGAAGAAAAAGGAAATGAAAAAGCCAGCAGGATGTAGCTGGCTAGAAGAGGATGGGCAAAGGAATGTATTTGTGTCTGGAGATTGTTCTCACCCTCATAGAGACAGTATTTTCGACTTAGTGAATGCTTTATATCTTCAGATGAAGGAGCCTGTGGTGTTTTAATCGATGAAAATCATAAAACATTGCAAAGCTAGATCATGATGGTGTACACAAGGACATTGCACATAGATTACAGAGACAATTCTTGAGTGAGAACGCTACATGTACATAATCTTTGGGAATGTAGGCAGAAATCAAGCTTATGATTAATCTGCCAGGTTTATGGTTTGCCACTTGAATTGGGAGAAGTTAAAGGAAACAAAGGAAGCAGTTCTGGTTCTGTATACCCTGGTTTAGACCTTGGCGATGGATGCAAGTAAAAGCGTCTTTCTTTAATGGCTTTCTCCTCTTCTTCAATGTTTGTTGTACAACTATCTGGTTCGGCTTTCTCCCCTTCTACCAAGGACAAGTTAGAGAACAATGAAGAAGGGGTGCCCACTGGACTTGTTAAAAGGTTGGTATTACCAGATTTAGATGATGGTGTCGTACCAGTGGGCTTAAAGCTTAGAGGAGGTTTGACAATTTCAAGCTTTGGCCTCATGCATTGCCTTCTCTCATGGAGCTTTGAAGTTGGCTTCTTTTGTATGACGGTTTTTATCACGGTTGCTTCTGGTGGCGCGACTGCAGAGTTGTTCTCTGATGGACCTGTCAATCGCTGCACAATTTCTCTGAAAGTGTTGGTGTCGGTTTGGACAAATGTAGTGACAGGCTTGCAGGTAGCAACGTTCTGACTCCCTTTGTTATTCATATGTAAGTTTTTCTCTAACAAAACAGGCTTTGAATATGAATTCCACCTATTTTGGCCTCTGACCTGTGACAATGCGACCATTTATGCAGTTGGTCAGAAGATGTAAAATATTTAAACATGAAAAGTGACTTCGGAGAATGTAGTCCCATCTAAAGAACCAATGAACGTCAGATTCATGCAAGGAGTTCAGAAATGGGAGTGATGGGATTGGAAGGTAAAATACTCAGAAGTTTTCTCTAAATCCGGTATCAGCTATCTTTCTTATAGACTTCCATTGTCATAATTTTTCGAAAACAAGCAACTCCAAACATTAATAGCTTACATACAAAAGGAGAGGCAGTCGTGTACTCAAACCTTAGCATTTTAAAAAGACCACTATATTCTTATATTATGGGGAAAAAAACAATAAAAAATTGGCTTTTCCTGAATTTGCTTTGACTTGGTGTATACTCAAAAATCTATATCAAAGTTTGGTGCTATTACTAATTGTAGGAATGACAATGAACAAGGCTTTTCATGTACTAAACCCGACTTCTCCATCATCATCTTTACGGTGGTTACTTGTTCATATGATGAGAGAACTGTTGATAGCCAAACTTGTGGGTTTCTGTTTAATGCAACCCTACACATGAATTACAGAGAATGAAGAACAGGACGAAAGACATACCTGAAGAGCAAGCCGAGGCAGCAAGTGAAGGTGAATTTGAATGCGAATGCTGTAGTTTTTGAAGAAATAGGAACATAAAACAGAAGAAGGGAAATAATAGAAAGAGAGAGATAGAAAGAAGATATAAAGACTGTTGTTGGTCTAATGGTCACAGCTCAGAACTTTGTTCATATACCAGAAAAGAGAAGAAAATGAAGAGAGAGGAAAATCAGGAGAAGAATAAGGAGGAGAAGAAAAAGACTATTTTATCCTTTTTTGTTCTTAACCGTTTTTGGGTTTGGTGTTTTTGTCACATTTGTTTTTTTTGTTTGGTCAAACATCAAAAATGACATATTTTGTGATGAGTTAATTTCATTCTTGTCGTGAAGGAATGGAGAAAGGAAGTTAAAGAAGGAAGAAATGCATGCCGTTTCGGTTAAGGAGATAGGGAGAGAGGGACGTCACAGCAACCTCTCTTTCTCTCTCTCTGCCATTTTTACAAACCAAACCAAACTCTGTTTTGTTTTTTTGCTTCTTTTTTGGTTTTTATGTTTAGCTGTAATGTGACGATGATATATTAACTGAACTCATGACAGTTTCTCAACTGCCGAAACTGACTCTGTTCGTCTCCTAAAAGATATTTTGGTTGACTCTTTTCAAGGTTCTTGCCATAACAACATTTTTAATCACTGGCGTTCTCAAAGATAGGTGGCAACAATCTTTACCTTTCTCATTTTTTCCCCTTATTTTTTGGATAATTGTTTTGTTTCATGATTAAAACTGACTGTCCTGTATACATTGTTACATTTTCTTTCATAAACTAGAAATAAAGAAAACTTTATTGAAATTTTGGAGTATTTTATTTATGTTTTCTTAAATTAAAACAAAAAATCACAGCTTTTAAGTTTTAACAATTCCAGAATTAAACAAACGAATCTTATCATTAGTTACAGATTTAGTTCGTTTTGAAAAGTCTGTTTATGGTCGTTTGGATTTTGTAGAACTTACCCTACAAAGAGGCCAACAAATTATGGCTCTCTTACGATCTTTATTTTAAAACTCTAACCATTTTGACTATAATGCTTATCAGTGGGCATATATATCATAAAGCAAATTTTACATCATGATGTGATTCTACAATGTAACCATTCCTTTTGGTCTTTGTAATTCCTTTGATTATGCTAAGGTTGCTCTTTTGCCCTTTGATTCTCTTGACTGCAAGCAAAAAAAGATTTTGATATTGTTAGTAATCAACTACTGGGTTTGTATAAAAGAGAATAGGAATTAGAGAGGGGAGAGAGAGAGATACCGATTTTCTTGAATCTAGAAACTGGCTATATATGTCATAGAGCTTTTGCTTCTCGGTTTCGGAAACCGATGGCTTAGTTTTCGAAGCGATTGACTTCAGAAGAGGATCAGTTATTATTGGCGTAGTTCCGGTTTCAGGTTTATCTTCTCTGTTCAGAAAGTCGTGAACAGCTGCAAGCTGGGCATCTGAGAGAAGAGCTTGAAGATCAGCTCCACTGAAGCCTTCAGTCATCAAAGCTATAGGTTCTAAGTCAATATCATCAGCCATCGGAAGCTGCAGATATGCAGAAAGATATTTGGTCATTTTAATGTAATGAAGTATAGATAGCTCTAATATACATAATTGTCAAGGGAGACCATCAAATGATTGTCAGAATCCGATGGAAATGGCTTAGTCATATAGGAATTCTATGGTTGTTCAGACATGTAACATACATACTTTACCTGAGGTTTGACCGTTTGAGGGGAAAAACTGAATAGCAGAAATGATGTAACTGAGAGTACTAACCTTTCTCGAAAGAACTGTAAGAATCTCTAATCGCTCTGGTGGGGAAGGAAAGTCACACATAAGCAAACGATCAAGCCGGCCAGGTCTTAGGAGAGCAGGATCAAGTAAATCTGGTCTACTGTTTATGGGTAAAACCATTATAAAGTCATAATACATCCTTTGTATGTAATGAAAAACATAAATTGATGGCTCCTATAATATATTGGATTTATTATTAATCATTAACTCAGAAGAATCCACCGTTTGCTGTAGATTTTATGAATCCATCGAACACTGAATATGATATGCAATATAGACTTATTCTGGTGTAAATACCTCGTTGCAGCAAAAACAAAGACCCCGGTCAGAACTTCAACTCCATCCAGTTCTGTCAGAAACTACGCAAAACAACAATATCACATGAGATGTTTGCACTTTTTGTGAATCAAATATGCAAATACTTTGAATCAACTTACTTGATTAACAACTCGATCAGTTACTCCGGTGTTGTCATGTCCTCTCTTCGGAGCAATGGAATCAAATTCATCGAAAAAGAGTATGCACGGTGCTGCCGCTGCTGCTTTTGAAAATATATCACGGACCTGAGAGAAGTGTTTTTCATTATCAGAGATGCGGAAACATTAGCTTTTTAGGAAAGAGACTAGTAAAGAACAAACAGTTCCAAAAGAACAAAGCTGTCTGTAAACTTTTCTCTAGAAACTTTTTTCAACTGAGGTTTCTTTACAATTCTATTGTTTAATACAAGGTTAAGACTAAGCAAGAAACTCAGAAGATTCAAAATATATTCAACACTATAGATAAGCATGCGCCACTAAGGAACTGAAAAGCATAATAAATCTCAAAAGGTTCTTGAAGATGGAAAAAAAAAAGAAACGTATCATTCTTACCGCTTGTTCAGATGCACCAATGTATTTGTTTAACAGCTCAGGCCCCTTCACCGATATAAACCGTAGGGAACACGCGGCAGCAGCTGCAGCAACAATGTGAGTCTTCCCACAACCAGGTGGGCCATACAAGAGAACATTCGATCTCAAACGCAAAGGAGATTTTGCAAAGATTTTTGGATATTTTGATGGTAACTCAATCATCTGGACATTGCAAAGAGCAAATAAATTGCATAACCAAAATTATATCTCTATATAAGAACTGGTTCAAACTGTATTTGTTAACATAACAGTAGCACTACATTATATTATTGACCAGTGTCATTATTTCCGTCAGATTAACCAAGATAATTCAACTTATATCAGCTCAGGGTCTTATAGAAATATTGTTCCCTAAGTTCAGTAAGAGAACATCCAACGATATAAGCAAAAGCCAGCAGACAAAGATGCAGGTAACAGATTTTTCCTGGTTGCAGTTATAATAGGCTAGCAATGTCCGCAAATACTTACCCCACACTATTAAGATCAATGAAGGCAGCAAAATAAGATATGGCAATCAGCATGCTTATATACCTCTTTGATAGCATTTTTAATATCAGTCACACCTCCCACATCTTCCCACCCCAAGCGACCACCCTCAGAGGCAGATTTTGTGATGTCACGCATGGCAACAGGCACAAATTCATGCATAGCTCGAGTAAAGTCTTCTTTGACCAAAGAATATTTGGATAGATTATTTGATTCATAAGGTAGATGCCGGCCAATGGCAGCATGAACAGCTCTATCAACCAATATTTCCTGAAACAAAGAGAATCCAAATAGAGCACTGTAAATTGCTTGAACAAAAATATTTACGTAACATGCAAAATTACAGATACTATCTTCTCTGGTCTTCGCACAAAGGCAAATTTTAAAAGCATATAGAAAATTCTAAATACCAAGTCATACGCATCATATCCTTCACATTTAGCAGCTAAGTCAAGCAATATGTCTTCTGAACATTCTAAAAGGCGTTTCTGTATCTCGTGCTTCAGTATGGCCCCACGTTCTGAGGTAGCAGGAGCAGCCAGTTGCACATGGAAGTCAAACCTTCCTGCAAATAATGAATAATTCAAATGAACTGATTCGGTAGAAATAATATTTGTTCAAACAGGTTGAGGTAGTGGTATATAACAAGTTTGTACCTGATGAGCTTAATGTCTGTGGAAATTGTTCCAGAGACTGGACAGAAGCAACAAATGCAAGTGGACCAATTCCACAAGAAACATTCCTGTATTCCTGTTGGGTGAACAAAAATATAACTGGTTAACTAAACGTGAGTGAGATATATAATATACCATCTAGGAATGAGTCTCTAAACTCTAAAGGAATTTCTTGGAGAAGAGTGCGTTCGAGAAGTTCCAAGAACAACCAATTAATGTTGTACGCCTTAATTAGAAAGGTGAAAGCAGTTATCCAAACTATCAAGAGAAGTGACGTTTGTCTTCGCATGGAGGAAATCTTGCATTCAGATAATTAAATTCACCATACTTCACAAAGCAACTCATGATGCATATGTGGATATAATATTTGAGAACACTGAACTGTTGGACCTTATATCTTTCAAAAGTTCATACCCCATAATCATCCATAGCATCTGTTAGGAATTTTGTAAGCATTGTAATTGCAGCCGAAGCTTGTGTTCCTTCGGTATCTGAAGACGATGAGATAATGCTATCAAGATCATCCAAAATGATGACAGATGGTGCATGTTCCAAGCCCTCAGCTATTACACCAGAAAGGACTTTATGAATGTGTTGAACCTTCTCCAAGGCAAGTGCAGAACAAGATACTAGAATCCTGCACAAAGAAATCAATACTTAGACCACATCTGACCAGAAATAATCTCTTGAACATAAATGAAGTTGGTAGACAAACGTAAACCAAACCAAAACCACTCACACATGTGCCAACAAGTCTTTCTGTTCTTCGAAGTACTTTGCAGCAGCTCTTGCCAATATTGTTTTTCCTGAACCCTATCAACCAGAAGCTTGACCCAGTAAACAACCAGGTTGTTTCAATAGGAAAAATGGAGAATTAAGAAACGACTGCAAGCCAGGGAAACAATGTTTTATGATTTTACGGAAGAACAAATCTAAAGATTCAAGATATACATTCGGACACTCATGCCTGGCCAAAGGGATAGCCTTTGAATGGGTTAGGTACTAACATTGCCAGAGAAGAAATCAACTGGGAATTTAAACCCAAGTAAACCAAAGGGCCATAATAAAATGAACAAAAATCATATTTGAGGGATACCAAATGGAACAACTAAAATGAGAACTCACAGGAGGCCCATATATGAGAATATGTCCAGGTGATGGAATTCTGAACTTGCTAAACCACATTGCAGCTGCTGGAGACAACAACACGGTCATCCCTGCATAATAGCATTGTTGGCTTTAGGAACAGATTCATTAATAAACATTCTCCAAATGCAATAAAAGACGCAGATTAAAAATCAACCATATACGAAGATTATCTAAAAAATTAGATTACCAAGCAATTTTTCTATTGAGGTCAAACAATTGATTAAAAGACATATGCAACTAGAACACATGCTACAACAAAAGCTAATACAGAATGAAACCAAAATTTTAAGCTAGACCTATGTTATCCGAAATTAAGCATGAGCTATGTCTGTCTAACTTCTTCGAATTGTGCCAGGGTAAATATATCTTATCAAGTGCAGCTATAGCCGAACAACACTTATAGCCTTATACGTGACTAATTTATTTAATATTTATATGCAACCACAGATATATCTGATTGTGCGTGCGACATCACGTTTTTAAGATTCAAGCAAGATGAAGCCAAGAAAGTGAAACCTACGCTTGATAACATCCAACACAATTGGGCCCATCCACGCCAAGGAAGATATATCCGGGGAAACACCTTTATTAAAGTGTGTTTCTTTAGGAGACGTCGTCAAATATATCGGGTCACCAAGATTCATCTTCGCAAGGACTGGCTCAATATGCACCACGTTGTCCCTCTTCTCACTTCTATCCAGGCTAAGCTCATACGCAGCGAATTTATCACCAAGTAAAGACTCGTCAGAGACCGTCATGACGTACAAAATTTCTAAAGGAGCATTTTTATCCTTCTTCCCACTTTCCCAGCGATCATTAACAGAGGACTGCCTATCTCTTGATATATAAGATTCGAGCCCTCTAACTTCGAAATGGAGAAACGTTTCTCTTCCTACAATTAACGAACTAGCATCAACTCCAGTGACTGACGTAATAGCATCAAGCTGTGCCAATGACCACAGGCGAGTAAGGCATTCCAATCCTTTTTTATTCTTAACTTGATAGGCATTATCTTGATTTCCTTTGTCATGCAAACCCTCAGATGAAAGAGCTGTAACAACCTTATCGTGCCCAGACCAGTCAACAACATCCATATAGGTGCTCAAGCCAGAAGGTGGATGACTGTCTTTTCTACTAGAATTATGATTACCAAGAATATTTGTACCTCTATCCAGCACCTTTTCCTTTTCAGAAATCTTGAAGACGCAAGGAGAAAGTGAAAAAGCAGGAATTTCTTTGTCTACTTTTACATTGCATCCCCTTAAGTAAACCCCTGCAACAAATGATAACTCTTATTATGTTTCTGTGATAACAAAGCTCAATTGAGAATGGAAAACTGCACAAGTATGCTTCTTATGATTTTTGGATTCACCTGCACGATAACTGAAAAATATCTTACAAGTTTATTTCCTGATAGTCACAACATTAAAAGCAAAAACAAAAATTCTAGTGTCGCATATTGTTAATAACCAGTCAATTTAACTTCAGGTCAGTCTTTCCGTACATTTTAATGACCAAGCTGAACAGGTGGATCAGATTTTTACACTAAACATCAAAATTTTGGACGTACATAAAACAAAAACATCTATATGTTTAAGCAAAATTTTACTCACATGAGTGTAGGCCTGCTCCTAGATAGAGACGAAGAGACTCGGGCATCATTAGATGTCCTAGAGCAGCTAAATCTGAAAAAACAAGACGAAGAATCGCTTGACGGGGCTCTTTCTTTGCGCTTGGACTGCCATTTTCGGCCACCTTTGAAGCTTCACTGTCTTTCATATTTAAGGCTTCATCCTTTTTTGCACTACCTTTCAAAGGTATTCTAGGGGATACAGAAATCAACTGAAGAGATTCTAGAGAGTATTTCTTGGCAGTATCTGGATGAATATAGGCAATGGAAGTGAGAGCTACCCTTAGCTCAAATCCTTTGATATCAGCTTTATGAAAGGTTGATTTATCAGTATCTTGTACACGTAATAGAACCTTCAGACTGTTACACTCTTTTTCTGGAGCAACAGCATCAGGACTCTTTTTTGCATTGAGGTTTCTGTCACGTCTCTTTGGAGCCACAGCCACTTCAGTTCCTGGCACAAGTTGTACTGAAAACGAGCCACCAGTCAAGACACTTCTGTCAGTAATAAAATTGTAATGAATGTAAGCATAAGATCTGGTCTTACCCGCCCTTTTTCTATCCCAGGGAAGATAAGTAATAAGAAGAAAAAATTTTAAAGTTTAGACAACGATAATACAACAAAGGTGCGGAATAAAGATGGTCTTACCCACCCCTTTTGATGGAAATGTTGAAACCACGGAAAATCTTATCACAGTTCGGTCATGCAACCACAAAGGGAATTTCATGGTCTCATGTAGTATCCTCACCTAAAACACATTTTCGAAAGTTCCTCAGCAGAGCATTTTTCTAACTGATTATGCTATCGTCAAAAACAATCACGAAGCATGAAAATATAGGTAAGCAGAGAGAAAGGACACAGAGGGAAACAAGACAACGATGCTAAAATTACTTGTGGGTATAATCAAAATCTTTTGAGCTGGTGATAAAAATAGAGGAACAATGTAAGAGTTAAGTAAACAATATCTAGGAACAATAACTAACCTGACTAAGTATAGCAGCCTCGGCAAGTTCAGCATTGAGCTCAAGAACTTCCCAGTCATCTTCAGTATCTGGTTCGACTGTAACTAAAGTAGCCTTGGGCACATTAGGAAGAACACGAACTTGAACAACTGTACCATCCGGCAAAGAAATGCTTTCCGCAAACACTCGAGCGACCTTATTGACATAAACAAAAATCAAAACAGGGGAAAATAAAATAGTATCAGACCTCCAAAACCGAAGTAGATTACTGGGTTTGACTAAATGAAATCAAATCTAGAGAGAGGGAGAGAGAGAGAGAGGAACCTCGATCGCAGAAGAGGATGAGCTAGAGCCAGACCAAGCTACTGACCAACGGCGGTCACCGGAGCGCAGCTCAACAGGGAGAAGCGGAGGAAGAGGGGAGGAGCTAGTGGATTGAAGCGCATGAAGTATCTGACGAGGTAATGAGACGAAACAGTCTACGCCGGCGACGGTACGAACCACCGCTTCCGTTTCCATCGCGCCGGTGAGAATTATTTGCCGATTTCGAGACTGGTACAGTTTTCCAAGCTTATCATCTTCTTTGTAGAATTGCTAGCCTCGTTTTGGGCTTCGATACTTTAAATTTGGGCTTTCTAATTTCCTAATTGGGCCTTTTAAATTTTAGTTTTTATATACTTTTGACAAATCTAATGACTTTACGATTAACAAAACCAAAGATTACTATATATGAACTTGCTTTCATTGAATCATTCCGCTAACATGCATGCAAGTATGCAACGTTTCTATGTTATCGTTACGCATGAAAGTTTCTACTATGTTCTTAACCAAGCAAAACGTAGAAAATAAGCTTCTACAGTTAATTTCAAAACTGTCTCATGTTTTACTGCATAATGCAATCATTAGGGAATAATCAACCTTCAAATTAAAATATAGGCCATATAGCCCATATAGATGGGGTCATCAGTGATCAGATATGTATCACACAGAAAAGGTAATGAGAAGAAATATGCATTGGTACTACAAGTCTACAAAACTTGAAAGTGGCAAAACACAAGATACATAAAGAAGAATTATAAGCTTGTGATGAGAATTAGAGACGAGAGAGTTGAGAAAGGTTAATGGGGTAACAATCCGATTTGGAACCATTAAAGGCTCTACGAGCAATTATGAGATTAAAAGCTTCTGTTGGATGAAATGCATCCCAGAACACGTGTCGGTCNACAGGGGAAAATAAAATAGTATCAGACCTCCAAAACCGAAGTAGATTACTGGGTTTGACTAAATGAAATCAAATCTAGAGAGAGGGAGAGAGAGAGAGAGGAACCTCGATCGCAGAAGAGGATGAGCTAGAGCCAGACCAAGCTACTGACCAACGGCGGTCACCGGAGCGCAGCTCAACAGGGAGAAGCGGAGGAAGAGGGGAGGAGCTAGTGGATTGAAGCGCATGAAGTATCTGACGAGGTAATGAGACGAAACAGTCTACGCCGGCGACGGTACGAACCACCGCTTCCGTTTCCATCGCGCCGGTGAGAATTATTTGCCGATTTCGAGACTGGTACAGTTTTCCAAGCTTATCATCTTCTTTGTAGAATTGCTAGCCTCGTTTTGGGCTTCGATACTTTAAATTTGGGCTTTCTAATTTCCTAATTGGGCCTTTTAAATTTTAGTTTTTATATACTTTTGACAAATCTAATGACTTTACGATTAACAAAACCAAAGATTACTATATATGAACTTGCTTTCATTGAATCATTCCGCTAACATGCATGCAAGTATGCAACGTTTCTATGTTATCGTTACGCATGAAAGTTTCTACTATGTTCTTAACCAAGCAAAACGTAGAAAATAAGCTTCTACAGTTAATTTCAAAACTGTCTCATGTTTTACTGCATAATGCAATCATTAGGGAATAATCAACCTTCAAATTAAAATATAGGCCATATAGCCCATATAGATGGGGTCATCAGTGATCAGATATGTATCACACAGAAAAGGTAATGAGAAGAAATATGCATTGGTACTACAAGTCTACAAAACTTGAAAGTGGCAAAACACAAGATACATAAAGAAGAATTATAAGCTTGTGATGAGAATTAGAGACGAGAGAGTTGAGAAAGGTTAATGGGGTAACAATCCGATTTGGAACCATTAAAGGCTCTACGAGCAATTATGAGATTAAAAGCTTCTGTTGGATGAAATGCATCCCAGAACACGTGCCGGTCTCTGAAAGCACATGGTACCGCTAGTGGCAAACACGTTATTTCTCCCCTGTTTCTCCCTACTCCACAACATCCTCTATCCGTCACTTCGAATCCTACAAAGATTTATTAAACTATTAATAAGATTTATATATGAAGTGATCTGGAGTTCTGGACTAACCTAAAACGAAACATTTGATTAGAAAGTGTAGTAGAAGACATAAATAAGTTAGATACGTAACCGTAAGCAAAAGGGTTGGTGAGGATATCCACGGCGGCTCCATATGTGTTGCCGTATACAAAGATGCCTTCACTGGCGGTTTTGTTGTCGGAATTGAGACGATCCACCAGCGATATAAGGCGGTTGTTGAAAAGTTCAGCCATCTCGTTGACCGCCTCCACGCATTCACCTGGTGGAGCCGCTCGGGCTGCTAGTTGGTCCGGTATACAACCCAATGGACCCACACCGGCTAATACAAATTTCCTAAACCCCTTTCCATACAATTTCTAAACAAAATATAGAAAATTCGAATTAATCAGCTTTTTAACATAAGTATTAATTGCTATAAAATCTGTAACACTTGATAACCATAAATTCGTATTCATTTACGTATATGGTTTTTAGGCACCCGGCCGGATGTCACACACGTTACACATATATGGTTAGTTGGTTGATTTGTAATTAATTAAAGAAAATGCAGTATAAAATCGATGCATCATGCATGGAGTAGGTAAGACTTACAAGGAGATGAGTGGTGAAGTTGGAGACAAGGAGGTCGGCGAATGAAGTAGGATCGTAAATGGAGTTTGTGAGGAAAAGCGATGGTTTCAGATAATTGTTGATGTAGTCATTGTTTCCCAGTGACACCACCACCAATGACTTTGCCATATACTCCTTTACTGACTCTGATCTACTCATCCTAGTTATCTCCACTAATGTCTTCTCGAAGTTCTCCACTTGTCTTGCCATGCTGAATCTCTCTCCCTTCATGCATGCAACTCCACATTTATTAGTGTTACTTACTAATAATACTCATGTGCATGTCTCTAGCCAAAAGCTTCACGCACCCAATCAAAGTCACTTGACATTTAATACTCTTCGTGATTCAAATGTGGCTAGCCAAATACATAAATTTCAATATCTAAAACTTACCTTTTGGTTTTAGATTTGGAGGTTTTGAACTTGGATTCTTTATAGAAAATTCATAATGTTTTTTTTTTTAATAGAAAATTCATAATGTTCATCTGGTTTAATCAATTTTTTTAAACAAATTACAAATGTCGATATTAACTTAACTAACGTGAAAAACATACATATAACCTATACTTAGTCAAATTGTTTTGATTTTTTAAAAATATATTATGAAAACATTAAGATACAAATAAAGTACCAATTGGCGACCGGTTTCTTCTAAGATTCCTCCGGCAGCCGAGGCATAGTTCACTCCCCCGCTAATATCAACTTCTCCGTCCACCGTGTCCATAAACGCCGGTATATCTGGCAGCCCTAGCAACTCTCCTGCAACCATCCATGTACATCCCCATTACTATATAACTTAACGCAAAATGGAGAAATATGAAAAATCTTGTCCTAAATTTATGCATGCAGAGGGACCAATGTAATGTATATATGTACCGACGAAATCGACGATGGTTTTGCCGTTACAGAAGCGACCAGTAGGTTGGTTTCCGGCGAAATCAATGCCGTATGGGAGATAGTTGGACCTAGCCAGTGAGTTCAAGTGGTTATTGTTTCCGTTGTCCACCAACGAGTCTCCAAACACAAACATCGCAGGAAACATTGCCGCGTCCGATGAGTCTTCTCCACCGGCGAGTACTGCTACTACAACAAACCATGATACAAGTACTAATGACTGTACTGTGAAAGACGACATTTTACTATGTCTTTAAAATTTGAATATTTCACTCTCATGCATGGTGGCTCGAGATATAAGTAGAGATGGTGGCTTCTTCGATATAGTATTATCTTTAAATTATTTATTTCGTATCAGTGAATTTAATGAGCTCTGTTTTTGCCGTTGACTTATAAAACAGAAAACTGTAGTAGAGAAATGAATGGTACATATAGCGGTTTCTCTTTAAAGCAACAAAGCCTATATAAACATTAATTCGACAGGTCAGTTTCATTAGCTCAAAACTTGATGGATGGTGATTGCCTGATTGGTGCGGGGAAAGCCCTCGAAGACCAAATCTACTTATCATTTCTTTGCCTTTATACTCAAATAAATATGGTCATTATATTGCATAATTCTTACCAGTGTTATAAATTCATGAAACACGAAAGAGAGATGTGTAGGTAAAAATTCACTGTAAGGGAAACAAATTTTAGGAAGTTATCTCTTAAGAAACTCGATCTAAGCTTTGAAATCGAAAAAGGGTTTAGAACTCAAGTTAGGGTTTTGCTAAGAACAATAAAAGAACTGGATTATTGTATTAGATGCTGGATGCTTTACAATGGAGAAGTCTCCCCTTATTTATACTTTTTGATAGATTACAGAATATATTAACTTTCCTTATAACTAGAGCTAAAATATAGAAAGTTGCTCCTTCTTCTTCAAGTCGGTCGTTGGGCGAACTGGGAAGTCGGCTTCTCCATCTTCGTTGCTGGGCCTCCTTCTTCTAAACAGACCTCTCATGCATAAACATTGAATTGGGTTCTTAACCGAGAGTCCGGGAATTTGGTTAAGTAATCAAATTATCTTTCTAGTTTAGTTCGGTATGTTTGGGGTGCTAAATCCTGCACCAACAGAGCCGATCTTAGCATTTATAGTCGAACGCAAAATTTTGAGTGATAAAAACGTTTTACCGGACATAAAAAGTGTTTTTAGCAGTAGGAAAATAGTTAAAAGTCAAAAGATCGGACAAAGAAGTATAAAAGTATTATATATACATATATATATATATTTATCATTTTTGTGATTGGTTATAATAAAAGCAGTTAAGTGACTCAACGGTCATAGTTCAATCGCAAATTATATATAAATATTTCAAAAATTTTATCGATTTAATAGAAAAACTTATAAAAGATTCACATAAGTAATTTGAGCCCTAAGTCAGGATTGAAAGTTCTGATAACTGATCCAAAAGGAAAATCTCAAAGCAAAACAAGGAATATCGTCTTCAAATAAATTTTCCAGAACATTTGATGCATGACCATCATTATATTTGATTGTTTCATATTTTTTTTTTCTTTTAATAAATGTGGTAATATATTTTATATTTTCAAACTGCATAAGGTTTTGAATTAACCTAACTAGGGAACCCTTCAAGCAGAAGAAATGTCATGTATACAATAGATTTCGCGGGAAAATTATTGAATACCGGCTATAGTTAGTTACGACCAAAAACAAAATCCATATAAACTAAATAAGTTGAAACAAAGAACAATAATAGGAGAGATTAAATCCATATTACCATATTTTAAATTTACCATAAATAATTTTAGCACGGGTTACTATTTAGTTATGTTATAGTAAAAGAAATGTCTATCAATGTAGTTTATTACTTTATTGCATTTTATCAAACAGTTCAGTTTTCTCAAGTAAAATATACAAGGGACGGATTAGGTGGATGTAAACTATAGAATTAAAAGTTGATGAAAAATATGAGAGATAAAATAAGTATGAGGGCAACACCGCGCAATAAAATAAAACCTAGAAATCGTTTGGGTAAAAAAGTGCTATGACGACGGTCTGTGAGAAGACGCCAATATTAACGCGAAATATAACATTTTGTCCCAAAAAAAATTAAGCAAGCGAGCCCCCAAACCAAGGGAGAGAAAGGCAAAAATCTGAGAGAGAGAGAGAGGCGTAACGAACTCAAGAGAGGCCAAAAGGTCCGAATCTACTTTGCCATTTCTACTTCCCGGCGGGGAAAAATCCAAAACGGAGTTTGCTTCTTCGTGCTCTGCTTCAGTTTCAATTGGTAAAACTAAATCCGTTTTTGTTATTTTCTATGTTCATTTTTAGGGATTCAAATGTTTCGTTCTGGTGATTTGAGATTACGTGTGTTTCGCTCTAGGTCGTGTTTAGAATCAGGTGCAATTCTGTTTTGTTGAATTAATTTGGGGTTTTTGTTAATTTAGGTAGTGATGAGTGGTGTCCCGAAGAGATCTCATGAAGAGGGTGTTACTCATCCACCACCTTCTTCTTCCTCAGCAGCGAAGTACCCTCACGATGATTCAGGATCTTACCCTAAACCCACGCATCCTCCTGTAACTCCACCGCCGGCTCAGGTTCATCATCACCATCAGCATCCCCAATCTCAACCACAGCCTCAGCCTCAACCTCACATCCACACGCTTCCTCATCCCCATTCCCATCCTCACTCTCATCCACCACCACTTGCTGCTGCTTCTTCTGCTCCTTATGAGGTTGATTCTAGAACTGTTAAGGTTGCCAGAAGTGAGCCTAGAGATGGAGAGAGACGCTCTCCTCTTGTGTATCGGTCTCCTTCGCTGCCCGCCACGGTTTCTTCAAGTGACCCTCATTTGACTCACACCCCTGTGCTGTCCGAACCTAGTGCTAAGGATGGCAGGGAAGTTAGGGTTGAGAGCCGAGATAACAGGAGTGATGGGAGAGAGATCTATGGTGAGACAAAGAGGGAGATTCAGGGTCCTAAAGGTGACAGAGATGTGAAGTTTGAGAGATCAGTCGATGACTTCAGTGGGAAAGGTAATACTGGAAGCTATTCTAGGAATGATGGGAGAGAGATATATGGTGAGACTAAGAGGGATGTTCAGGGTCCTAAGAGTGACAGGGATGCCAAGTTTGAGCGTTCAGGGGATGATTTTACCGGAAAAGGTAGTAATACCGGAAACTATACTAGGGATACCAAATTTGATAGGGAGAATCAGAACTATAATGAACAAAAAGATGAGGTTAAAATGGAAAAGGACGGGTCTAGTCACTTGGCTTGGAAAGAGCAGAAGGATTACCATAGAGGGAAGAGAGTTGCTGAAGGTTCGACCGCAAATGTCGATCCATGGGTGGCATCCCGGGGTAACACGCAAGGCCCAACTGACGTCGTTGGGCCTAAGGATTCCTCGGCACCTGTGGAGGGACCTCATTTAGAAGGACGTGAAACCGTCGGAGAAAACAAGGTTGATGCAAAAACAGAAGATAGATTTAAGGATAAAGATAAGAAAAGAAAAGAGTTGAAGCATCGAGAATGGGGGGACCGAGACAAGGATAGAAGCGACCGAAGAGGATCCGTGCTTGTTGGTGGTAGTGTCATGAGTGAACCCAAAGAGATTGGAAGAGAAGAAAGGGAAGCCGATAGGTGGGAACGAGAGAGGATGGAGCAGAAAGATCGCGAAAGAAATAAAGAGAAAGATAAAGACCATATCAAAAGAGAGGCGAGGACTGGTGCTGAGAAAGAGGTCTCGCAGAATGAGAAAGAGTTGGGAGAAGCATCTGTCAAACCTGCAGAGCAGGAATATGTGGCACCAGAGCAGAAGAAGCAGAATGAACCGGATAATTGGGAAAAAGACGAAAGAGAATCAAAGGAAAAAAGGAGAGAGAGGGATGGTGATTCAGAAGCAGAAAGAGCTGAAAAGCGCAGCAGAATCGGTGAAAAGGAATCTGAAGATGGGTGTTTGGAGGGTGAAGGAGCTACAGAGAGGGAAAAGGATGCCTTCAATTATGGAGTTCAGCAGCGGAAGAGAGCGCTGAGACCGAGAGGCAGCCCACAAACTACAAACCGCGACCGCGTCCATTCACGTCAGGACAACGAAGGGTGCGTCTCTCTCATTTAATCCTACCTATACTTCGTCTAATTATGTGTTTTTCATTGCTTAGCAGACTTCTTTATATATTACCATTTAGAGGGACATACTCCATTGACTAAAATTGGAACCTATATAGTAAAATCTGCAGGTCATAATACCGTATTATATGATGAAGGGGCTATTATTGTTTTAATAGGCTATGACCGTTATTGCTTTCCTCTTAAGAGATGAAAAGCCTTGAAATAAAATCGTGCACCTTAGATTTTGTAATGTCTTATCTCTTAGATGTTAGAACCCAAAATTGATTTTTCTCTGGATTCCCTTCCTCAACACTCTCCTTTTCTATCTCTGTTAAGTTTTATCACATAAGTTAGGTATTAGCGAAGCTCAAGACTTACTGACCCGTCTTTTAATGCATAATCCGTGTTTGATTGTTTTTATTTTGCAGAGTACAAGGTAATCATTCAATTCTATATCCTTAATAGCGGATCGAGTTGCACTGCTTGGAGAACAACAGTAAACAAACCCGGTTAACTTGGCATTCGTCTTTTGCGTATCATTGAAATGGTCATCTACGAACAGACATGTTCTTGATAACCAATCTATTTCGTGGTTTCTAGTCGTCCCTAGGTCGCAGTTCCTTACTCACAGTAGAATGTCAAATATAAAATTCATCAAGATCTAAAATATTTGGACCAAAAAGTTGGTTTGATCCTTAATGCTACTTTAGATTTGAGATACTAAACGGAACTAATATCCTTGATTTTTTTTCCTTTTCTAAGTAGGTTTATTTAACTATTATCAACTCTGTTGCTTTTATCTTCTAATGTGCTGCATTGCTTGCAGTTTATAATTGGGTCAGACTGTCAGTTTGTTGAATTTTATTGTGATAATTCAGGCAAGTCAGAGATGTCGATTGTTGTTTACAAAGTTGGCGAATGTATGCAAGAACTGATTAAGCTGTGGAAAGAATATGATTTGTCCCAGCCTGACAAAAGCGGTGATTTCGCAAATAATGGCCCCACTCTCGAAGTTAGGATTCCAGCTGAGCATGTTACAGCTACAAATCGCCAAGTAAGACAGAATATAGATCTAATATCTCATGATCTCTATATTGGTTTTCTTCAAGACGACTTGTGTCATAGTATCTCATATTGTCTTAGTTCCAATCTGCATCTTTGTTTGATTAAGCGCTATAATTTACTTTGCCTATTAATTTGGGAAAGACAGCTCTTTTTAAATCATCCCTTGTTTGTTGTCTGCTGAGACCTTTGGCTCGTGTCTATGCAGGTAAGAGGTGGCCAGCTATGGGGAACAGATATATACACAGACGATTCGGATCTTGTTGCTGGTACATGTCCTAACGAATTTTTGCAATTGATGTCTTTGTTTGGTCCGAACATCACACTGATTCTAGTCTATCTGTCATCTAGTTCTCATGCATACAGGTTACTGTCGTCCCACTGCTTCTCCTCCTCCACCGACAATGCAAGAGTTGCGCGCTACTATTAGAGTCTTGCCGTCACAAGACTGTGAGTTAGCTTACCTCCATCTTGCTTATTATTCCTTCAATTAAGTATTCCATGTTCATGGGCAAAAACTTCATACTATATTGAGTTTCTCTCTGTTTACAACAAGAGAGAACCTTTATCGAACTTCCATTCTAACGAATAAATTTGTTAGACTACACCTCCAAGCTAAGGAACAATGTCCGTTCTCGAGCATGGGGAGCTGGAATCGGATGCAGTTACAGAGTTGAGCGGTGCTATATATTGAAGGTGATTTGACATCTGTCGTTATCTGTCCTTTTATTACCTTGACAACCTTCTCCCACATGTGCATAATATCCAGTTTGGAAAGGACATTTGTGTACAGATCCTTATGATATTTCTGATGATATGATTCCAGAAAGGAGGTGGAACTATTGAACTGGAACCCTCTCTTACACACTCCTCAACTGTGGAGCCAACACTTGCACCAATGGCTGTTGAGAGATCTATGACCACCAGAGCTGCAGCTTCGGTATTTTTCCTTCCAGTTTGGAAATCTCTGCACTCTTAGTGTTCCCCATTCTTTACTTCATTTGGATTTTTGATCAGACAGATTGCAGTATTGTTGACTGCAAGCATATGGTGCAATCTTTTACAACTATTGCATTATGACAGATGGCATTTTCAGTGTGCATAATTTTCTCATATTTTATATCTTTTGATCACTGATGACTTGTTTACCGATTTGTAGAATGCTCTGCGGCAACAAAGGTTTGTACGAGAAGTGACAATACAATACAACCTCTGCAATGAACCTTGGTAACCGTCTGAATAATTTCTCCCAATGCTTCAAAGAAATGTTCACTGAGTTTCCTAACTGTATCATGAATCTATATCACCTAAAAGGTTCAGACAGACGCAAGATGAGTTCTACTCACGCATTGATCTACTCTTTTGCAGGATCAAATATAGTATAAGCATTGTCGCTGATAAGGGTCTCAAGAAGCCTCTTTTCACCTCTGCCCGCTTGAAGAAAGGAGAAGTTTTGTACTTAGAAACACATTCATGCAGGTACTCACAAATCATATAAACACATGTGTTTTCATTGACATGAATAAGGTCTTGAACGCTGAATTGATCTTTGTATGGAAAAAGGTATGAGCTCTGTTTCTCGGGAGAGAAGACTATCAAAGCAATCCAAGCCTCACAACAACGATCATCACATGAAGCTATGGAGACAGATAATAATAACAACAAGTCACAGAACCATCTTACAAACGGTGACAAGACAGATTCAGACAACAGTTTAATCGATGTTTTCCGTTGGTCACGCTGTAAGAAACCTCTCCCGCAGAAGGTTATGCGGTCTATCGGGTTTCCACTCCCAGCAGATCATATCGAGGTATATATATCCATTTTGACTCTATTTTTGATTGTAAAGAATAGTTGATGATGATTAAGGATTTTGAATTGAGTAGGTACTGGAGGAGAATCTTGATTGGGAAGATGTACAGTGGTCACAAACTGGTGTTTGGATTGCTGGAAAAGAGTACACACTTGCTCGTGTTCATTTTCTCTCGCCCAACTAAAACCAAGCTTTTCATGCTCTTTACCTTCTCTTCTTCTTACAAAACTCTTTTATCCTTCATTTTATGATTAAAAAGAACAGTTTCTTTGGGCTGTGTCTTGTGTACTTCTTCATGTAAAATTTGTGGAAGTTAAATATTTGATTGTTAATTTTAGTATAAGAGTACAGACTACAGATATAATCAATCTCCTCATGGATATTTCCTCCTGCTTCCCGTTTTTGTATTAGCATTGTTTTTCAATTATGGTGAGATACCGAAAAATCGAAGATTAAGCACTTTATTAATTAACTCAATTGGGAAAAAATTAAAGGTATGGTATAACCGTATAAACTCAATTTTTGAGATTTGGGATAAGGTTTTGGTTCACAATTAGAGAAAATATGAGTTGATCGGATATTTAACTAATGGGACGCTTTGGTTAATCTCTCACTCTCTCGGGCTTTAAGCAAAAGCTTCTTCCATCTTCGTCTTTATCGTCTTGTTTCCGTTTCTAAATGTAAGCTTTGTGTTCATCGAAATCAAACCCTTGTCGCTCTCCGTCTTTAATATGAAGAATCCCATTTTATTGTCATGTATCGAGTTAAAAAAACCCTAGCTTTCGAGCTTAGAGGTTCGTTCATTGTTTTGATTCTCTTACGTTGAAGCTTTTTTTTGAAGGATGTCTGGTGATGATGAACCTTGCTCTGGCTCTGGAGACGAAGTTAACGTCACTGGTGGACATAACAAGTCTACCCCTTCTAGTTCTGGACCAACAACAACACGCAAGAGAGGTCGCAAGGCTTGTGGCGATGCTAGAAATCGCAGCAGCTTCCAAAATGAGGGCAGCGGCATTGACCAAGGACGGGGATAGGTTCTCTATCAGCAAATGCATCAAAGCATTGGACGATTTACAAGGTGTTGATCAACATACCTATTTTCTTGCCTTGGATTTGTTTGAGGACCCGACCTATCGGGAAATTTTCATCTCTTTGAAAAATGAGAAACGATTCAAGTGGCTACAGGGAAAGTGTAGTAGAGCTGCTTAGTTTTTGCTCATCTGTATGTTTTATAGTTCCTAAAGATTTGACCTTTTTGCTATGTCTATTCTTGTGTTACTTACTTCTGGTGAAATGATGTTATTGCTGCTTTCGTTTTTACTTATGAATGAAGATTGTCACTGGTAGAAACTTTGATCATATGGAATTGCTCTGTTATCTTTTGGCTCTACTTTCAGATTCGTCCACTAGTAACGAAGATTTTGACATAGAATTGGATGAGATGGAATTAGTTGCTGCAGCTGCTGGTTACTTGTACTACCAAAGTTGTGTGAATCAACCTCAGAGTAATTCGCCACCTACGATATGTACATATTTGAAAGCCTTGCTAGAAGGACCTGTTAAAGATTGCAGGGAACTGCTTCGGATGGATAAGCATGTGTTTCATAAGCTATCTGAAACACTTCGAGGGAAAGGCTTGCTGCGTGATACTACTGGTGTTTTGGTAGAAGAGCAGTTGCTATATTCTTAAGCATCATTGGCCATAATCAGCGAATCAGAGTGATACAAGAGAGGTTTCAGCGTTCTGGTGAAACCATTAGCCGGCATTTTAACAACGTGCTAAAGGCGGTTAAGTCCTTGTCACGTGAGTTCCTTCACCCACCATCTCTGGAAACATCTCCCGAGATAGTCAATAGCAAAAGGCTTTATCCATATTTCCAGGTAATGAAAGAATCTAATCATCATTACAAACTCTTGAGTTTTGGAATTGTGGTGCAAAATTATTAGTTTTGCTTTGTTTATATACCCTTATCTCAGGATTGTATCGGAGTTTTAGATGGCTTGCAAATTCCTGCTCACCTTCCTACAAAACACCAGTCTCGGTTTCATAACAAGAAAGGCATACTTACTCAGAATGTGCTTGCAGCTTGCACTTTTGATTCACAGTTTATATTCGTCTATCCGGGATGGGAAGGCTCTGTTGAGGATTTACACATCTTAAGAGCAGTCCTAGACGATCCAAACCAGAATTTCCCACAAGCTCCCAAAGGTTATTTTTTCTAACTTACATCCAGCATATCCCTTGAGATTTTTACGAGTCCCATCTCAAGTTTGCTCCCTTTTTCCAGGAAAATATTATCTTGTCGATAGAGAGTACACAAACACACAAGGATTCATTGCTCCATACCCTGGAACAAGGTACTGTCTCCACGAGTTTCGTGGTGCAAGCCAAATGCCACAGAACGCACATGAGCTTTTTAATCACCGGCACATGTCTCTAAGCAACGTTATTCAAAGATCATTCAGCATGCTGAAAACCCGGTTTCCAATCCTGATATCGGCGCCTCAGTATCCGTTCCATGTCCAGAGGGATCTAGTGATTGCTACTTGTACTTTACATAACTTCATTAAAAGGGAAGACGGGGTTCATGACTGGCTCTTTGCTGCTTGTGCTGAAGTATGTTGGTCTAGTGGAGCAACCGTATGGACAAGAGGAAGAAGAACTGGAATTGCTGCACTTGAATTCTACGCCTACAGATGTTGTTGCTGATTCTCTACGAGACTCCATTGCATTTAATATGTGGGATGACTTCATGCACAAGTGGGACGAATGGTAATTAGTTCACTAAGTGGAGAGTCATTCTGGTAATTAGAATGAATGTTCCATTGAGTTTCTTTTAGATAAGAAACAGATTTGTGTTAACTTGAATTTGGATTGGCTTCTCTTTAGAAAGGATGATTGCAGTTGATTGCAGTTTCAGTCTTCATGTAAAAATTCATCGAACTGACCACTTGTAATGAAATTGAAGTAAGATGGAACTCAAGAGAACTCTAGTGTGATAAAGAAAAAAATTGGTTTATTACTTTTTTTTTGCTCATTTTTTTTCCTATACTGAAATCGATTGAATAGTTTTTTTTTAATCAGCTATAGCACAGCAGCCTTACATAAATAACACTAAACAGTTCATAAGACTATCTCTAATATTGTAAAGCTGGAGAGGCGAGAAGAAAAAAAAAAAAAAAAAAAANACAATACTATTTACCAAAAACTCATTTGTTAAACAAAAATCCTTTTTTCTTCTGCTTCTTTCTCTGCAGAGCCTGCAACAAAATTAGCAAACCAAATCATCAATCAATGCTTCTCAAAATGCTAACTCTTGTATATTAAGCTGAAATTAGCTTTTACGAAAATAAACAAACCAAAGATGTTATTAAAGAAGATAGATGGTTATCTGCTGAAACATTTACCTTCTTTAGAAATAATCTAAGGGTGAGCACAATTGTATCTCTTGAGCTGCCCAATAGAAAAACACAAAACAAAAGATCCACTGCTTAATACAAGAAACCGGAAACTTCAATGAATACTTGTAACACATTAAACAACTTCATTTAGAAAGAAAACACAATCAAGATATTCAATGTATTCAGATTGAAGTTTTGGCTATTGATGATTCTTTCGAAAACACAAAAAGAAAGAAGACCAAAAGGTTTCGCTTTCATCTATTTTCAACGTTTTCATAGACAATTCCTGCATTCACAGGACGTAAGAGTTTTAATCTACTTTATTTCATCCAAAGAAACCCAAATTCTACTTACCAGCTAAGATCTGTTGCATCATTCTCCACTCGACAGAGATGCTCCACACCATCGGTACCAATAATCACAAAATCCGCAGGCTGATCAAAGGGAATCACAATCTAAGAGAAGAATCAGAAAGATCATAATATTAGTTCATTCTACGATATGTATGTTAGCATATAATCAGCCAACATCAAATTTCTGAGAAAAAGGGACACATAAGGCAAGACTCTAACCGCAGTAGAAGAGGAGAACTTTTCTGTAATTACAGGATCATTATTAGGTTTGATGCTGTAGCCTTCTTTCTTAATAGACAATGTAGCTGCTTCCCATATATCCATATAACCAATCTGTTTCAAAAGAGAGATCATATAGTAAAGAGGCAAATCAAAAAACACATATAAAATTGTAAACGATGAAATAAGAGAACTGTCATACTGAATAGGTGACTTTGTATAACGCATGACCATTATAAAGACTCTTCTCTATATGGCTCTGCATCTCTGGATCTGAGAAAATAGAAGAGGAATAGATTTAGAAAAATAACTGCGAATTACGCTATACAAGAAATTTTCTTATGATTATCCAGGAACCCTTAGATTTAAAGAGCTAGAATTAAATGATCAGACCAACCGAAAAACAGCCAGAAGAAACCAATACTGCACAAACTGGCTATAGATTTCTTTAACTCTACAGGTAAAACTACGGAGAAACGACAGGTATGGATCAAACAAGCCACAGATTGAGTTTAAGTACATGAGCGACCAAAAGTTTCTGAGTAAAAGCACTTACGACATGTGATCTTGCAATTCTCATTGGCGAAGACCCTCACAAGCTCCCCCTAGAATCAGATAGAAAAGCCGAAAGAATTAAACAACCAGACACTTAACA
>NC_025704.1:3569236-3572273 GCF_000633955.1 Camelina sativa | reverse complement strand
TTCTATCGCCATATCTAACTGTAAAGAAAAACAGAAAGACAATCCTTGGAATAAAGCAAGGGTAGTAGGGAAAATGTGTACCATCAATGTAGTTTACTGATCCATCCTCCAGATGTCGTACCCACTGAAATTTCAAGAAAGGGAGTACCGGAGAAGATATATTAAAAATGCAATTTGACGTAAACTTGGTAAAAACTAATACTTTCAATTTCGCATGCACCTCAAAATTACATTTTGTCGTTCCATTGATAGAGTGACCAGAAACCTGAAGCTCTCGTCCAGGAAATGGTTCTCCTGATATCTGTAAGTCTGCTATACCTGGCAATGGATCCTCATCTGCAGCTGTCAAGAGTGATTTACAATATTCAAAACAAAGTGAAAGACAGTGATGGAATTGGTATTATGCCACTATTATAGCTATTAACCATTACCCTCGGAAATTGATGAAGATGGTTCCTCAAGAACTGGGGCCAAAATCGGATAATTTGAGGGGCTTGGATCATCAACAGCCACATAAGTCGAATTTTCCAAAGTTTGATTAGTATCCGCTTGTTCTTCTGGATATGCATCATCCATAAAAGTATTGCTGAGGGGCTCACGAAACTGAACACGATTATTTGGTCCATGAGATTCATCTTGGTTGAGAGCTGGCTGCACAGGCATCTGGAAGGCTGGCGACCTACTGTTACACAAGACACGTTTGATCATTTAACAAATTTTAACATTGCAAATCAAAAGCATTCATCCACCATTAGCTGCATTGCATAAAACCCAGGCAAGGACTCAGAAAATGTTACCATGCTAGAAAGTTAGGGTTTTTATGGTTATCTAGAAAGAAGAAAGTAACAAATGTTCAAAGTGTCTAATTGACACAGAAACTTGACAATTTGGACATGCATAATATCAGCATTTAGCTTCGCCCAGCCCATCCCCCAAAAACTTACAATATTCATTGCTTCCAACATCATCTTTACATCCCTTACTCTTGGTATTAGTTAAGAATCACTACTAACCCGGGTCTCCAGGAATCAATAAGAAGTTAGTGCATTTATACCTCTCGGGATCATCAAAATGGTAATTACTTGCAGCTGAGCCACCACGCCCATCTTGATGATGGTGTTCCGGATCTGTCTAATGGAAATCAAAGAAGGATATTTGAGTTTAAGTCACTTAAGCACATTGATAGGACATTAAGGAATATGAACTTACTGAGTATCTCAAACCCACACCAACAGGTTGATATGCTGACAAAGGCGACGCATTTGAGTGATTTACATCTGACTGCCACGGTGCTAACTGGTACTCTGTCTCCTTTAGCTTTGTCTAATACCAGAAAAGAAAAAAGATCAGAACAAATCACCTTATCATAGATCAGTAGCCAATAGCTCCAGCAAATACCATGGGACTAAACTGTAATTAAACGCTGAAATATGGTGTCAGCAAACCCCATACCCGCATATCATACCTCAGTAAGATGGAGCTTCTCCTGCAGATGCCTAAATAGAACCTGAATATGATGTAAACATCAATCACATGCGGTGACGGGAAAGAGACAATAAAAACTTCACCCCCCACATCAAGGAAGCAGGGATCTCTATCAGTCACTTTAGTTTTCTCTATGGTGCTCAAAAGTTACTGAGGAAACCATTTTATCACTTTTTCTACATTTGTTTTTTACTTTAATGAATTTCAAGGGCGGCAAAGTTGACAAGTCTCCAGCCAAAAACTACTATTCAACAGAAAATGATTTTGAAGATAGACGGTCAAGGAGATCTGAAAAGCCAACAAATAAACTAATAAATATAACATAAGATTTTGGTTCTAACCTTCACACTGCTAACAATAGACTGAGAATCAGAAATTTGTGGATGCAGCGAATATTCTGACAGAAGAGGCAACAAGTACGACACAAAAGTAGATCTCTCTTGCTCTGCAGCCTGATAGAACCAAAAGGCATTTTAAATATAGATTTATAAAATGAAAGTGAGGTGTGTCAAAGACAGATTTGAATTTAAAAAAGATCGGTAAGAAATGACGATAACTGGATTCCAACCAAAAAGGATTATAAAATGAACTATAAACGAAGATTAGCAATACATATGTCAAAAGACAGAAAAGTGTACCCAAAGATACAAGATAATACCTGTAAGGCATATGTTAAGCGAATATTTTCCTCAATGATCTCTTGTCTGTATGAGAGAGATTTTGATGCAGCATCAATAAGGTCTTGTTGTTGTTGATCAAATGCCTGTCACAACAAGAAGGAAAAATAGTCCCTAAGTGTTACCAGAATAATTAACCAACCGTCTGTACAGATTTTAAAAAAAATAGAAAGAGAAGCTCACCAAACGCATGTGCGCAATACGTTTTTCTAAAACATATGTTTCATTTCGTATTTGGGCTTCCTTAAAAAAAAGGCGAAAGGGTTAGTTAAACAATGTACTTAAAATCAACCGCGTCTGCATTAAAAAACTAGAGATTAAAACAAGCGATTCACCTTGACAGAATAATCAGCAAGATATTTTCGTAAGCGCAAAATCTCTTGGTCCTGTTCTTGGACCTTGTGAATGAGCTCCTGGATAATTGTATAGTCAGGGAAACATTCTCTCACTTTCACTAGAAAGGAAAAAGAGATAGTAAGAGTGTGACCTGCTTCCATGCGGTGCCCGAATTATTCACTCCACCTACTGGCATCAACTCATGAGAAAATGAGTTGATGTGCGAGTGATCTCCTTCCAATAGCGGTCTAACAAAGGAAAAACAGATTTTGGTTACAACTTACAAGAATACACTCTGCCTTCATGTTCATATAGCTTAACCATGCGATAAACATAAATCTGCAGTACAGGAGCCAGTGTTCATTAGAGGTCCAATACCTCATAGGAGACAATGATATTGTAGATGGCGACGAAGACAATTGAGAGGCTCCCGCAACACCTACAGTTCCTCTGACAATGCCATTAGTCATGATTCCCTCAGAATGGTCTTCAGAACGATGACTCACAGTAGCTTCCTCTCCATTTAAATACACTTGCTG
>NC_025704.1:3557302-3566583 GCF_000633955.1 Camelina sativa | reverse complement strand
AACCAGCATACCTGACGAATCAGCACCTGAAGCATTGATTTTTCCCTTCCCCCGGTCAACTGGATTAACACCAGCGGCCAAAAGGTGTAACGGGGAAGACCCACCGGTTGTAGCATTCGAGTGGAGATCAGATGTCTGAGGCAACGATTCTCCTGATTTCTAAGGAAGATAGAGACAAAAAAAAACTAGCATATTAACACACATATAAACCACAACTTTGGTCAGAGAAACTCTAAACGCATGCCATGGAAATGTCAACAGAAATCACTGGGGACGAAAAGAGATACAATTCAGTCATTTCACCAGAAAAATCAAATCAAACGACTTACATATTTGGCAAGCTCCAGATATCTTCTCTGAAGCTCAGCCTTTAAGAGGTTATTCTCCTCCACCTGGTCAGAGATAAAGTCAGAGATAAAATCTATCTGCTGGACGCAAATCACACTCTGTGCCCAAATCATTTCCCAAGTAACCAACCATTTTGCAGTAGAGAAACAAGAACTTCATAAATTGACCTTACAACCAAAGTATACTACTTTCTATTCCCTGGCATTAGTTAAGAGCAAACCAACCTGCATTTTCTTCAGCTATACTAATATGCCCTAAAGAAACTTACACAGAACCTTGGAAAATATCTTTTAAGTGATTTTGAGGCATTAAGCAGAGTACCTCTATAGTAAAAAAAGTATTCTCATTTGAAACAATTTCAGAGACACAAGAGGAGATAATGAAGCTAAATAAGAAGAAAGAGATACCTGCTGCTTGATTGTGGCTTCTGCTGCTTCAACAGCTTTGATAACTTGAAACAAGCTATCGTTTTTAACATCGTTTTCATGGGAACCAGAAGATTCTCCGAGACCCACTCCTGAAAACCTCTGGGCAAGTCTTTCCTCATGGCCGTTGTCCATATTTCCTTCAGTCCTTGAATCCAAATCGAACCCCTCAAGAGAAACTGAACCCCAAAAAAAAAACAAAACACGGCTCCAATTCCAGCCTAGTCTCAAAATCTCATCTAGGTTTTCGAGTGACTAATCACCATTTAAGGTATTATCCGAAGAGAAGCTTCGAGATTTTCAATACTAGTGGTGAGAATTTAAAAAAAAAAACGAGCTTGGAGATTGAGATTAAGAAAGAATGGTGTATGATTGAGGAGGAATGATGAAGATTAGTTTCGAATCATACGAAAAAGAAACACAAATGGATTTCAAAATTATTCTGCATCTTCATCTTCTTCTTCTTCTTCTTCTTCTTCTTCTTCTTCTTCTTCTTCTTCTTCGAGCAAACTCTCTTATGGAGTTGTGTGTGAGAGAGTTGTGGTGGTGACCTCTCAGAATTGGGTTTCTCAATTTTATTTTTGGTTCCAATTCTAATTATTAAAGTTGTTTTCTTTCTCATTAATAGTGTTTTATTAGATTAGAAGAATATTCAGCACTCTTACTCATTATTGTCTTTAAATTATTTATCATTATTATTACACCAAATTTATTTGTTTTTTTTTCTTTAATTGTAGTAACTTTTGGTTTTCTATTTTTATTTTATTTGACAACCTGTAATCTATAGTAACTAATTATAGTTGGTTTCTATTCTTAATTTTAAAATAATTATTTTATACGATTTCCGTTTTATTTGTCGTTTTAGAATAAAATTTTGTTTCAAATTATTTGTCGTTTTGTATTTACAATTTATAAATTTTATTTATTACTTACATCAAACAAAATAGTGCAATAAATCTTTTTTGTTTTTATTTTATTTGTCGTTTTACAATTAAAATTTTATTTCATATTATTTGTTGTTTTGTATTTACAACTTTTTAAAAAATTAGTTATGTATATCAAACAAAATAATGTAATAATTATTTCATAATTTTTCATTTTAGAGTTAAAATTTTATTTTATATTATAGCGTATTAATTAAAGATAAAACTGATTAAAAAAGAGAAAACAAAATTGGTGTGAAACAATCTTTTTATTTTGGTAAAACTACCAAGTAATATGAAATGAGAGAATAGATGTTACGTTAAATCACATAAACCAAATTAACACATGCTTATTTGGAAAACAAACACTCGTTATCAAACATTAGTTTAATTTCCATATATCTCTTTTTTTTCTTCCTGTTTCAGACTTTTTTTCCAACGAGATTTACTATAAATGTAAGACAAGATTCTGCAAAAGCAATGATGGGATCAAACAATTGTTTATACTCATGGAGTCAAAAAGGTTATATAACACTGTGTGAGCTTCACATCCTTTTCTTATTCGCTGTTTACTTAAAAGGAGGAGCAAAACCTACTGCAACTGGAAAATAAAAACAGACGGTAACAGCTAACTCAAACCACTCTTGATTGAATCTAATAGTCTTCAAAGTATTCCATTTGGTTAAACTCGACGAAGAACATCGGTTAGTAAAACCGCGGATTCCATGCTTTGTCCTGTCATCCAAACCCTGAAGGTTCTGCTGAAGTAATCTGCGTCGCTCCAAACTTTGAGTTGCATGAGAGAGAAAGGTCCCTGTACAAGACCCTGGGGATCTTTGTATAACCAGTTTAACTTCTCTTTATCATAACACGGAACCTGAACATCTTCAACTCTAGGGTCAAGGGTCTCTCCATCACCGTTGTCATCTTCGTCATCATCGCTCAGTTCGATTATCTCTGATGGATTTGGTTGAGCTTGAGATACGTTGTTGGGATTAGTTACTGATATATTTGACTGATGCTGAGAAACTTCAGACTCTTTAATCGGCGTCTCTCCTCCAGTGATGCCATTTGCTGGCTGCTCTACATCTCCATGAAGATATTCATCACCTGTAAATTCAGAAGAATGGGGATTGGTATCTATTGCATAACCATCTCATCCTTTTTAAACAGGTTTGAATACTACACAATATAGCAAATTAGACCAACAACTTGACACAAATCAATTTCGAATCTTTAAAAGATCCCTAACGAGCATAGCTACAAAGAGATCGTTTATATCTCTCTTCAATTTTCACTAGCATTTTTTGCTCGGCTTTCTTCTTTCAGATTCTACCAATGCAAAAAAACGAAAGACAGAAAGAGAGACAACAACGTTGATACCACCAGATGCCTTAGCCTAATTTGCTTCTACAAACTGTACATGAAGTTTCAATAATCAATTCGGCTTGAATTTTCCAATTTTCGGGTAAATCTAAAATTTTCTATTGCAGAGCAGTAATATCACTGTCTTCTCAACATCTATAACAATAGAAGGCAGATAAGATGCAAGTATATCGTCACAGGCAAGACGAGTCAAAGCTAAAGATGAGTAGCATGAACAATGATGGTAAGATGCAACACAGTAAATCAAGTAACCTTATAAATGTGATGAGACGCACCTGTAGAAGCAATCCAAGTTGGCAATCTCTCGTTTAATTCCATAGCATGAGACGTGATTCCCGGAGTTGTGTTGGGGTTTGATATTAGATAGCCATTACATTGTTGATCTTCTCTACCAAAGAGGTTGCGGACTTCTGGGGTTTCTTGGATGCACGATAATGGAGATTCACTCAATTGTTGCTCGTTGTCACTATTATGAGCCTCAGGGGACGCTTCAGGGTTCGGTACAAGTTTCTCTTCAATAACTTCTGGAACTTCACGGATTAACCGGGCCTGTTCTTCTGGATTTTGAAGAAGAACCTTCTTCTCCAGGTACTCAGACAGCGTAACAACTCAAAAATCAAGGAAAAACTCTAATCAAAGACGTTTTTTTCTTATTCCAGATCTCATTATCACTTTCTACGAACAATATTCTTCATTGAAAATTAAAACAATAGAAACATTTTAAAACGTCATAAAAGGATATTCTCTTCGCCATCCCTTCTCATTGGCCCGATCAATAAGCCTTTGTAACTGTATAATTTCTCTTCCAAGCCACTAAAAAGGCAGTCACCAAAAATTGACGGTCAGTTAGAAAAATAAAGGACTGTAAAAGGACTCTGCTTCATGTGATATCATTGTAATCACATTCATAAGCATGGTGAATAAGATATACAGAAATGAAGCACGAGAGGATGTTCGCAAACATACGTGTTTTGTCTGATCTTCATGTAAACTTCTAGCCTTTTCTTCCATCTCCACCTATATATCCAAGGTTCAAATATAAACTATTATTTAAGAACTATAAAATCTGAAACGCCATAACTGCAAGGCTAGCAAGTCGCTGGGATTTATGATAGACATATGTAAATCTTTAACAGAGAGAGTGAAAATAAATATCTTTCAAACCACAGCAAAATGGGGAAACTTACAATTGTAGGCTTCTTAAGAAGCTCGTTCTTTATTCTCTGCTGCAAATCTTCACATTCTTCCTACAAACAAGTTTACATAATGCTACGATAAATTATAAGAATATATTGGCTAGAATGGGCGTTGGTCAAATATTGGACAATTTATGTAACTAGAAAAGAGAAGCCCAGTGGCTGGTTCTCAGAACACATGGATACCTGACTCTCCATAGATCAGAAGAAAAAAATTTGCGGAATGAAATTTACATCAAAGTAAATTACCTGGGAGAAATTATCATCAGAGAGCATAGATATAAAAACGTCTGTCACATAGTTTGTAACCTGAAGAAGAAAATCATCAGTCCCATGTTCCTTCTTCACGCCTAGATAACAGACAAAAACAAAAGCACAAAGAGAGCTCAACTTTCTACAACAGAACCAGAGATACGTAAACAGAAGAGACATAATCTTACTCATAGTGATGTAACTATCTTGTTCCATATAAATGAGGCCGAAACAATCACAAATCAATAAAGAACATTGAGAAAATTACCTGTAACCTGAACAAGCTGATAAGGGTTCTTCTGAAGATAATCATTAGGATCAGACTTAATCCTCACAAAACTTCCCAACATTTTACCCTCAAAGGTGTCAGGAGACTTGATCAATTCCTGAACTAAACTCTTTCTCAAGTAGATAAGCTTGATATTATCACTAACAATCGCAGCAAAAGTACCTCTAGCTCTAGGTTTCTTAACAACAACCTTACTCCCCATTTTAGCTACCTTATCCGAATGACAAATGATCTGAGGCGTCTCATCATCATAAAGAAAATCAAAATCCGAATCATCCTGATTCTCAGCGTAATGCTTTTCCAACAAATCATAGACTTTCATTCTGAAAATCTTCCTAGTCCCGAAAAGCGAAAGCAACCTTCGATCGCATTTAACTTTCTTTTTATTAGAAAGATCCAAAAGACCTTCTTTAGCAATGTACTTAGCAATGGTATCAGTAACATCATAGCGAGAGATCATATCAGTAGTATCTTTACCAAGTGACTGGAGAAACTCAATGAGTTGTCTCGAACCCCATCCTATGAATTCGAATCTTTTAGGTCTAGCTTTTCTTTTCCTCGATGATATTGCAGAGACATTGTTATTACCCTCCTCAACCCAAGTTATATCCCCCATTACTCTTATCTCTCAAAACCTAAGAAGAAAATAAAGAAGTCACACTCCTAAACTATCTAGCTTTAAGCAGTAATTACCAAACTGGAAGATGGAAAAACAAAAAAAAAAAAGTCGTTGCGTCGCGAGGAAGAAGATTCAATCCACCGAATTGAGGAAATGCACAAACTGAGGAAGAACAATCCACGGAGCGAATCGCCGCTCGAGAGTGGAGCTCTCCGTGTAGAGGCCGGAGATTAAAAAAAAAGGGGAGAGAGAGAGAGAGAGAGAGCTCAGATTCTCAGGCGACTTTGATTAGGGAGGAGAAGGGGGAAGGCGAGGACCAGTGGCAGTAAAGCATCTTCACCATTCACCACGTGCCCTCTTCTTCTTCTTCTTCTTTTTTCTTTTTCTTCTTTTAATAAAAAAGATTCTGATTAACCGGTCAAAACGAAAAAATGGAAACAGAGAAAGCAACTGCAATATCGTCGGCTACATCACAACTATTTTACAAAAATTCATTAATTACCAAAGATATAACAGGTGGTTAATATATGTCATCTAAATCTCGTAAAAATATTCCCTTCTAAATTTAGAAAGTTAAGATTTTGAAACCACAAAAAAAAGGAAATTTCGAATATCATAGGAGTAATAGAACGAAATTACTGAGATAATTTTTAAACTTTTTTTTTTATAACATCACCTGCAACTGCAACGAATCCATAAAAACAAAAGTTTTTTCAACTTGTTTTATAGCTTTGAACACATATATGTGTTACAGTACTTTTTTAAAGATAAAAACAAGTTTTAGAATTTAATCTCTATTCTTTTTGGATTTCTTCTTGGAAGGTTCAGCAGATGGAGCATCAATATAATCCTCTGCATTCACTCTCTCGTGTGTCTTCTTTTGTTTTTTCAACTCCTTTGTCTTGCTCTACAAATATCATAACAACAAAAACCAACTCAGTTCATGTTCCCAAAGCAACACAAGAGAGAGGTGTGCCTGTTATTATAGATTTCGTTTTACCTTTAAAGAGTTTGTTAACTCGTTTATATCGCTCTTTCCATCCTCTGAATTGGTTGACTTGTTGTTGTTCACAGGTTCCTGCCATAACCAATCAAACAAAGTAAGTGTTTGGAATTTTAAGGTTTTTGGAATTAATTTAAAGGTAGAAAGACGCGATTTGACAATCAAATTAGAAGAGAGACAGACCTCAGGTGGGAGGAATGAGGCATCTCTCTTTCTTTTGTTTTCTGTACTCTTCTCTGTCTGTTTCTCTTGCTTCTCCTGCCATTTCTTCTCTGACTTCTTTTTGTCACTCATGAAGTATTCTCCAGACTCCAATTGTAAATCAATCTGGAACAAAATCATATAACAAGTTCAAAACCATGCATTAGCATATGACCTGGAGAACAATGATGGACTTGCAAGGCCCAAAAACCAAAAGACTAGAAAGCAGACACTAAACAGCGCAAATATAGTGAAACCATGTTGAGAAACGTTGTAACATACAGAGGGTTTAACAACATAGAAACACAAACGAAAAACATGCAATAGTAGGATATGGACAACAACGATACAGGAATTGGGTAGATAATTCACATAAGCAATTTTTCCTACCTTGCTAGGCGGTTGTGGAGGAGGGAAAGGTGTGTATGGCTTCTTCTCCTTGCTTTTGGGCTTCTTTTGCTGAACATTTTTCCTGACAAATCAAATTTGAAATGCGCTCCACTCATGAGTTACTGACGATTCAAGAAATGTCACTCAAAACACTAATCAATAAATTGAGAGTCCCATACTTCTTGAATGTGGGAAGAAATCTATCCCAGCTTTCAGTTGCAAGAGCTGGATCCTTCATCAGTTCCTTTTTGATCATGAGTGCCTGCATAACCAAGTTTACAAGTATATGAATCCATGGTCTAATGAAAAAGCATCTACACCAACTTCTCGTGAGAAAGTGAAGCACATAGAACCAAAAAAAAAAAAAGTGAGAGATTTTCCATACAAACCTTTATATGGTATACAGGATGCAATTTATTCTGTACGCAGTCTTCCACAATCTTTCTGATTTGTTTGAGACCTTTCCATGAACCCATTGCGGCTACAGTACTTCCCTGTTAAATCAACGGAGCAAGTAAATATAAAAAAAAATCCAAAGAAACAAAAAATGTACGACTGAAGTGAGACATTTGCAAAAGAAACACATGATTACCTGAACTAGAATGTAACAGCTGGTTAGTATTTCCAGCGCCTGCAAGAAACCAAAATTATTAAGCCTCAAAACACATATGACATAAGCATACAACAACAGTTTCGCACAACCTCTTAAGCATTACACGACTAGTATCACTAAACATCTCTCTGTTAAATATAGGACTTTTGAACCAGACAGTTGACAAACCTTCAAGGTAGAGGAATTAGGACCCACAAGTCGCTGCCTTCTTTTAACAAATCTTTCCTGCAAACATAAAGTCTCTATATTAGGACATGTTGACTATGCATGCTATATACAAATTGACATTACATTCAACCAACATCGATAAGGATCAAAATGCAAACACAGGGGTGAGTGATATCATTGAACTTAGGCAATCCCCGAGACTAAGACTGGATTGTACCTTATTCCGAACCAAGTTACCAATCTTGATGATATCACATTGCATCTCATCGTCTAGAATCTTAATGGCCTGTAATGATGCAAAGTGAAAAAAAATTCCATAACCACAAATATCATAAAGTAACAGACTTCCAATTACATAGAACAACAAACACATAAATTTGTTAGAGCCTAGAATTGTAACAACGTAATAATACCTGAGGAGCAGGGACACTTCTGGAAAGAAGCTTAATCAAATCCCTAGCTTTGATAACGATGAACGGATCTCTTGTCTTCATCGTCGTTTTAACAGTCATAGAACCTTTTACCTACAATTATAACAACTCAAACATATCAATAAAACCCCAGAAAAAAAAAAAAAAAAAGCAACTAGACCGTAAAGAGGGGAGGGGGGACGCACCAGGTTAAGCTTGCAGGCGATACCATATTCCTTGAGAGCGGATTCGATTGTAGGCCAGCAATCCTGAAGATACTTCTCTCTGTATTGAGGAAAGAGTGTGGAGAATTCGCTAGTAGCGAGCAAGCCGGTGGGATTCCATGCCGGGTCGAACTTCTCCACAGTCCAACGGTCAATGTTTGGGTCATCGTCCCATGGCTTCGGCTTGTCGTGTTTACCTTTCTTCCTCACCCTTTTCTCGATATTCTGCTCCTCCTCGTGCTCAATCTCTTCCACCTTCGCCATTGTAAAACAATCAGTTACTTCCTCCTCCTCTTTTGACGGCGGCGAAGCTTTATATTATATGATTAGGGTTTATGTTCTCCAAAGTCCTTCGAGGAAAAATTACAATTAGTGGATTGAATCGTAAACTGAATAAATCTAAAATCCATAACCGAATAAACCAAATCAACCCGGTATAAACCAAATAAAACCGGTATAAACCGAACCAAATTACCCGCAGGAGTCGTTGGCGGATTTCCCAAAGTTGCTAACCAAACCAGAGTCTCTTCTTCTACACTCTTCCTTCTTCTGTCCAAATCAGCCTAAAACTCCATTTTTTTTCCCATACGAATCATGATTCATCATTGTTCATTCACGAAACCCAGTTTCTCAATTTCGATCTCGACCCAGAAGCGTCATTCATCATTATTGAATTTGGGTTTCAGAATCCGATGCGAGTCCGGGGATGTCTCGTCGCCGATGCGGACCAATGCGGTGTCTCTGTCGTCGGAGATGGAAGGTTCGTCTTCGTTGAAGAAGAGTTTGATGGAGTCAGAAGGGAAAAAAAGCGAGCCTTACCCAGGAGGAATGCCG
>NC_025704.1:3551130-3557259 GCF_000633955.1 Camelina sativa | reverse complement strand
GAAGAAACCTTCTTGGTTGAGACAAAAGGCTCCACAAGGTGAGAGGTTTCAGGAGGTGAAGGAGTCTCTTTCTCGTCTCAATCTCAACACTGTTTGTGAAGAAGCTCAGTGCCCTAACATCGGCGAGGTTAGCATTTTCTTTATCTCCACCATTGTTGATATGAATTGTGGGTATGAGAAATTGTAAGTTTGGTTTATAGAGGTCACTGATGAGTAACCTACTTGCTAATCCAATCAAGATCTTTAAAGATTCTTAATTTGAGCTTGTGATGATGTATAGTGTTGGAATGGAGGTGGTGATGGTGTAGCAACTGCAACCATCATGGTTCTTGGTGATACTTGTACTCGTGGCTGTAGATTTTGTGCTGTTAAAACCAGTAGAAATCCGTCTCCTCCTGATCCAATGGAACCAGAGAACACTGCCAAGGCCATAGCCAGTTGGGGGTATGTGACTTTTATTTGATTCCTATTCTGAGTAATCTGCTTATATCTTCGTTTAGCTTTTTTTAATGGTCGTCGTGTTCAGAATTGTTAATTAGATAGAATAAATGAAGAGGGGATGAAATTAGAAAAATGGTGTCATTGCTGTCTCAACAGTCACTTATGCCTCTTCTTTTAATATATGATTGGTGTTGTATGATATGCTCTCTTGGGTTTTCCTTTGTTGCAGTGTAGACTACATAGTTATTACCAGTGTAGACCGTGACGATATACCTGATGGTGGAAGTGGACATTTTGCCCAGACTGTTAAAGCGATGAAGGTTATTAGTCTATTTTTTTGATGCAATATGTTATTGAAATCATAAGTAGTGTAAGAATCAAATATGCTCATATTTGTCAGTCCAAGTTTACAGGATAAGACCTCTCTGTCCCTTGTTTACTTAAGAATACTTTTTTGTGCATAACTCGAAATTGGTTTCAGAGTGTTTGTGAAAATGAAAATGTATATCTCATCTTTGTAGAGACATAAGCCGGATATAATGATAGAATGCTTAACTTCTGATTTCCGTGGGGACTTGGAGGCTGTCGATACTCTTGTGCACTCGGGATTGGATGTTTTTGCTCACAATGTCGAGACTGTGAAAAGGCTTCAGCGGCTTGTAAGAGATCCTAGGGCTGGGTGAGTGTTGTTTACTTGTTCTCTATTTTTTTTTTTTTGTTCTGAAATTTGGTTATGGCATAGATGAGATGAGCAGTGAATTGATCCTCTGTTATGGGTAGTCAGCTTGTCTCTCTTATTACACAGTCAAGATCTCCTCAATCTGTTAAGAGTGAGAAATAGATAGTATTCTGCATCTCTATATGTAGTAATTCTCTTTTTAATTAGAAGCATGGATCACATGTGGCGAATGCAGATATGAGCAGAGCATGTCGGTTTTGAAACATGCAAAGATCAGCAAACCTGGAATGATCACAAAGACATCTATAATGCTTGGTCTGGGAGAAACAGACGAAGAGTTGAAGGAAGCAATGGCTGATTTAAGAGCAATAGATGTTGACATTCTAACACTTGGCCAGTATTTACAGGTAAAATTATCAGTTCAACATATATCAGACTATGATTCGCATGTTTCCAACACAGAAAGATCTCAGTTTCCAAAGAACATCAAATTGACCATTCTTTTGATATACAATGCAGCCAACTCCATTGCATCTGACTGTGAAAGAGTATGTCACACCTGAGAAGTTTGATTTCTGGAAAACATACGGAGAATCAATAGGATTCCGCTATGTTGCAAGTGGTCCACTGGTAAAGCCACGAACTAGCTCTTACCATCTCGTTCTATCAAAAATATCTGAGAACATTGAAGAACCAGGAATGTGCTTATATTAATTTGGTTATAAATACTTCTTTGCAGGTAAGATCTTCATACAGAGCAGGAGAGCTATATGTTAAGACAATGGTGAAAGAAAGCTACTCTAAATCTTCGTCCTAATAGCAACAATGGAGATCATAAATGCCACAAATGTAACCTGGGACTTAACACAAAGCCTTTACTCCTACTTCTCTCTCTTTTTTTTTTAATATTTCAATTGACTTCATTGAATTGGTACTATTGTGGATATATAAAAATTAATATATAGTTTTTTTTTGTGTGTTTTATGAAGTGCCAATAATAATATCTAGAAATAGTCTCAAAGATATTTACAGTGTTGAATTCTTTATCTGAAGCCACAAGTTCCTCATCTCTTACATTGTCTTAAGTCTGACACTCGTCACCTTCACTATACAAAACTAAGTGCATCTCCAATAACTAAGTGCATCTCCAATGGTACTCTATTTTTGCCTCTAGAATAGGGGAATTCTATAATAGAGGTGAGTTTTACTCCAATGGTTTTCTATTCTCACATCTAAAATAGAGATTGCTATTTTTTTTCTATTTATAGAGGAATCCTATTTTTTTTTACAAAGGTTCCTCTATAAATAGAATAAAATAATAGCAATCTCTATTTTAGATATGAGAATAGAGGACCATTGGAGTAAAATTCACTTCTACTATAAAGTTCTTCTATTATATAGAGAAAACCATTGGAGATGGTCTAATCCGAAAGCAAATAATTAGCAAAAGTTAGGTTATGTGCATTGGTAGTTTTTCATGGAGTTTTTCATACTAAAAATAAATGAAAAATAAATATAAATAATATTTTAATTTAAAAAAGTGAGAACCTTGAGAAACCCATGAAGAACACTCATATGATGATACATGCCAATTTTTAATTAGACAAAAAACAAACCCATAAAACCTTAAAATCTTAGTTAAATAGTTTTTTTTTTCAACCTAACATTAATTCAAATAAAACTCTTTGATTGATTGCCCAAACTGGAGGAAAGTTGTTTACAAAAAACGTATCTAACAAAAGCATTCTAGAAGAACGGGCTAAACAATCCGTCTTCACAATTTAAATAGTTTTTTTGTTGTTGTTTTTAATTTTTTATAAATCATAAAATAAAATAACCTATATAACAAGTTTCATTATGCATAATTTTAAATTATAGATTCATATTATTTTAAATTAATATTAGTTCATACAATGAAAAATATTAGTATGATTAAATAAATTCTGAGATTTCAAAAAAAAGTATTGTGAAACAAATTATAAGATTTTTAAAAAATGAAAAATATATCTATTTTGAATATGAAATATTTTAAATATGATATATAAATATAAAATCTTGTAATATGATATATGAAATAAAAATATAACTAATTAATAAAATTAAATATATTTATAAGTAATTTAATAAGTTTAAATTATATTAAAATAAATTTGTATTATTGAAGATAAAATTTAATACAAAATAACAAAATAAATACTCAAATAAATTATATTAAAATAATAATATTATAGTAGTAAAAAATCCTCTACATCAAGAAAGTTAATATTATGGCCCTGTTCGTAGAAAGTTAATATTATGGCCCTGTTCGTTTCTTAGTCTTAGTAATATTACTAAGAGACTCAATCAGTCTCCCACCAATGCACATCCTCTTAGTAATCACCTAAATTAAATTAAGCATCTTATATAAATAGATGAGGCGCTAAATCGATCAATCTTTTTTGGTTTACGCTCTGTCACCGGCGATTTTTTTCCTTTTCCCGGCGCAGATGACTAGTGGTTATGCTCTGCAAGAGCTGGATCCTTCATCAGTTCCTTTTTGATCAAGAGTGCCTGCATAACCAAGTTTAGAAGTATATGAATCCATTTTTGACATGGTCTAATGAAAAAGCTTCTACACCAACTTCTCGTGAGAGTGGTATAAGTGAAGCACATAGAACCAAAAAAAAAAAAAAAAGTTNCTTCTTCTAACAAATCTTTCCTGCAAAGATAAGTCTATATTATGACCTGTTGACTATGCATGCTATATACAAATTGACATTACATTCAACCAACATNGAAGGACGCATTTGATTCTGTATGCAGTCTTCCACAATCTTTCTGATTTGTTTGAGACCTTTCCATGAACCCATTGCGGCTACAGTACTTCCCTGGTAAATTTACCACGGAGCAAGTAAATATAAAAAATCCAAAGAAGGAAAAATGTACGACTGAAATGAGACATTTGCAAAAGAAACACATGAATACCTGAACTAGAATGTAACAGCTGGTTAATATTTCCAGCGTCTGCAAGAAGCCAAAATTATTAAGCCTCAAAACACATAAGCATACAACGGTTTCGCACAACCTCTTAAGCATTACACGACTAGTATCACTAAACATGCATCTCTCTGTTAAATATAGGACATTGAACCAGACAGTTGACAAACCTTCAAGGTAGAGGAATTAGGACCCACAAGTCGCTGCCTTCTTCTAACAAATCTTTCCTGCAAAGATAAGTCTATATTATGACCTGTTGACTATGCATGCTATATACAAATTGACATTACATTCAACCAACATCGATAAGGATCAAAATGCAAACACAGGGGTGAGTGATATCATTGAACTTAGGCCATCATAAGATTCCCCGAGACTAAGACTGAATTGTACCTTATTCCGAACCAAGTTACGAATCTTGATGATATCACATTGCACCTCATCGTCTAGAATCTTAATAGCCTGTAATGATGCAAAGTGAAAAGAAGATCCATAACCACATATATCAGAAAGAAACACACTTCCAATTACATAAATTTGTTAGAACCTAGAATTGTAACAACGTAATAATACCTGAGGAGCAGGGACACTTCTGGAAAGAAGCTTAATCAAATCCCTAGCTTTGATAACAATGAACGGATCTCTTGTCTTCATCGTCGTTTTAACAGTCATAGAACCTTTAACCTACAAATTATAACAACATAATTTTCAGAAAAAAAAGCAACTAGACCAAAGCCAGAGACGAAACAAACGTAAAGGGGAGGGGACACACCAGGTTGAGCTCGCAGGCGAGACCATATTCCTTGAGAGCGGATTCGATTCTAGGCCAGCAATCCTGAAGATACTTCTTTCTGTATTGAGGAAAGAGTGTGGTGAAGTCGGTAGAAGAGAGCATGCCTGTGGGATTCCATGCCGGGTCGAACTTCTCGACAGTCCAACGGTCGATGTTTGGGTCTTCGTCCCATGGCTTCGGCACCCTTTTCTCGATATTCTGCTCCTCGTGCTCAATCTCTTCCATATTCGCCATTGTAAACAATCAGTTACTTCCTCCTCCTCTCTTGACGGCGGCGAAGCTTTATATGATATGATATGATTAGGGTTTATGTTTGTTAGAAGGTTTGTTAGAATATTTTAAATACCAAAAATACAAATTTGGTTAAGAAAACTTTTGTAAAATTTATCCCCCAATGGTAAGTTTCTTACATTATATTTCAAAAAAAAAAAAAACATAACTTGTTTTACAAGCAAAACACCTAAATAAAACTTCACTTACCATTGTTATTTGAGGTTTGTCCTCCAATGGTACCATAGCACCACCCCCAACTTCCATGCCACCATAACACAACGAAAAAGATTTTGCGGAGAAAGCTGACTCTCGTTACAAAAAGATATCAAATCTGACTCTCATATTACCAAAAGATATCAAATGCTCACTTAAAACCCCAGTAGGATTTAAGTGTGAAAGTGGAATGAAAGATCAAAGATCAAAGGAGAGAGAAGAAGGGTTTAAATGTGAAAGATCAAAGTGTGAAAGTGTGATGGTCTGTGTTAAGGGTCGGGTTTAAATGGGAAACTACAAGTTGTGGTTAGTGTAGTTAGCAATCAATAACAAGAGACTAAGTATGGTGTAGACATATAGTAGTCCTAGTCTTAGTAGTTGCAACTACCGAAGATGGGTCCATTCACAGGGAGAGATCCGAATGTGAAGGCTGATTTAAGAGCAATAGATGTTGACATTCACAGGGCCAGTATTTATTTACAGGTAAAATCATTACTTAAAACATATTTCAGACGATTCCTACGAAATCAACACAGAAATAGCTCAAATTCCAAAGAACATCGATGATTAAAAAAACCTTTCTTTTGTTATACAATGCAGCCAACTCTATTGCATCTGACTGTGAAAGAGTATGTCACACCTGAGAAGTTTGATTTCTGGAAAACATACGGAGAATCAATAGGATTCCGCTATGTTGCAAGTGGTCCACTGGTAAAGCCACGAACTAGCTCTTACCATCTCTTTCTATCAAAAA
>NC_025704.1:3529504-3547786 GCF_000633955.1 Camelina sativa | reverse complement strand
AAAAAAAAAAAAAAAGTGAGAGATTTTCCATACAAACCTTTATATGGTATGAAGGACGCATTTGATTCTGTATGCAGTCTTCCACAATCTTTCTGATTTGTTTGAGACCTTTCCATGAACCCATTGCGGCTACAGTACTTCCCTGGTAAATTTACCACGGAGCAAGTAAATATAAAAAATCCAAAGAAGGAAAAATGTACGACTGAAATGAGACATTTGCAAAAGAAACACATGAATACCTGAACTAGAATGTAACAGCTGGTTAATATTTCCAGCGTCTGCAAGAAGCCAAAATTATTAAGCCTCAAAACACATAAGCATACAACGGTTTCGCACAACCTCTTAAGCATTACACGACTAGTATCACTAAACATGCATCTCTCTGTTAAATATAGGACATTGAACCAGACAGTTGACAAACCTTCAAGGTAGAGGAATTAGGACCCACAAGTCGCTGCCTTCTTCTAACAAATCTTTCCTGCAAAGATAAGTCTATATTATGACCTGTTGACTATGCATGCTATATACAAATTGACATTACATTCAACCAACATCGATAAGGATCAAAATGCAAACACAGGGGTGAGTGATATCATTGAACTTAGGCCATCATAAGATTCCCCGAGACTAAGACTGAATTGTACCTTATTCCGAACCAAGTTACGAATCTTGATGATATCACATTGCACCTCATCGTCTAGAATCTTAATAGCCTGTAATGATGCAAAGTGAAAAGAAGATCCATAACCACATATATCAGAAAGAAACACACTTCCAATTACATAAATTTGTTAGAACCTAGAATTGTAACAACGTAATAATACCTGAGGAGCAGGGACACTTCTGGAAAGAAGCTTAATCAAATCCCTAGCTTTGATAACAATGAACGGATCTCTTGTCTTCATCGTCGTTTTAACAGTCATAGAACCTTTAACCTACAAATTATAACAACATAATTTTCAGAAAAAAAAGCAACTAGACCAAAGCCAGAGACGAAACAAACGTAAAGGGGAGGGGACACACCAGGTTGAGCTCGCAGGCGAGACCATATTCCTTGAGAGCGGATTCGATTCTAGGCCAGCAATCCTGAAGATACTTCTTTCTGTATTGAGGAAAGAGTGTGGTGAAGTCGGTAGAAGAGAGCATGCCTGTGGGATTCCATGCCGGGTCGAACTTCTCGACAGTCCAACGGTCGATGTTTGGGTCTTCGTCCCATGGCTTCGGCACCCTTTTCTCGATATTCTGCTCCTCGTGCTCAATCTCTTCCATATTCGCCATTGTAAACAATCAGTTACTTCCTCCTCCTCTCTTGACGGCGGCGAAGCTTTATATGATATGATATGATTAGGGTTTATGTTTGTTAGAAGGTTTGTTAGAATATTTTAAATACCAAAAATACAAATTTGGTTAAGAAAACTTTTGTAAAATTTATCCCCCAATGGTAAGTTTCTTACATTATATTTCAAAAAAAAAAAAAAACATAACTTGTTTTACAAGCAAAACACCTAAATAAAACTTCACTTACCATTGTTATTTGAGGTTTGTCCTCCAATGGTACCATAGCACCACCCCCAACTTCCATGCCACCATAACACAACGAAAAAGATTTTGCGGAGAAAGCTGACTCTCGTTACAAAAAGATATCAAATCTGACTCTCATATTACCAAAAGATATCAAATGCTCACTTAAAACCCCAGTAGGATTTAAGTGTGAAAGTGGAATGAAAGATCAAAGATCAAAGGAGAGAGAAGAAGGGTTTAAATGTGAAAGATCAAAGTGTGAAAGTGTGATGGTCTGTGTTAAGGGTCGGGTTTAAATGGGAAACTACAAGTTGTGGTTAGTGTAGTTAGCAATCAATAACAAGAGACTAAGTATGGTGTAGACATATAGTAGTCCTAGTCTTAGTAGTTGCAACTACCGAAGATGGGTCCATTCACAGGGAGAGATCCGAATGTGAAGGCTGATTTAAGAGCAATAGATGTTGACATTCACAGGGCCAGTATTTATTTACAGGTAAAATCATTACTTAAAACATATTTCAGACGATTCCTACGAAATCAACACAGAAATAGCTCAAATTCCAAAGAACATCGATGATTAAAAAAACCTTTCTTTTGTTATACAATGCAGCCAACTCTATTGCATCTGACTGTGAAAGAGTATGTCACACCTGAGAAGTTTGATTTCTGGAAAACATACGGAGAATCAATAGGATTCCGCTATGTTGCAAGTGGTCCACTGGTAAAGCCACGAACTAGCTCTTACCATCTCTTTCTATCAAAAAATATCTGAGAACATTGAAGAACCAGGAATGTGCTTATATTAATTTGGTTATATATACTTCTTTGCAGGTAAGATCTTCATACAGAGCAGGAGAGCTATATGTTAAGACAATGGTGAAAGAAAGCTACTCCAAATCCTTATCCTAATAGCAACAATGGATAATCATAAATTCCACAAATGAAACCCGGGACTCCACACAAAGCCATTACTCCTAAGTCCTACCTCTCTCTTTTTTCTTTTATCTTTCAATTGACTTTATTGATTTTGGTACTATTGTTGATATATAAAAGTTAATATATAGTTTTTTTTTTTTTGTGTTTTATGAAATGCTGCCAATAATAATATCTGGAAATAATCTCAAAGATATTATTTACAGTGTTGGATTCTTTAACTGAAGCCACAAGTTCCTCATCCCTTACATTGTCTTATGTCTGACACGCGTCACCTTTATTATCCAAAACTAATCCGAAAAGCAAATAATTAGTAATCACCTTAATTAAATTAAGCATCTTATATAAATAGATGAGGCGCTAAATCAATTAATCTTTTTTGGTTTTACTCTCACTTTCATAAAAAAATTGTTTTTTTCCGGCTCAGACGCAGATGACTAGTGGTTACGCTCTGTCACCGGCGATTATCGCCGCCGTTCGTCCTCCGTCATCTCAAGATTGTCTCTCTGCTGCATCTGTTTACGGACGCAAAGCGATCAATTCTTCTTCTTCATCTTCGTCTATCTTGGTGGTACCTACCTCATTATCCACTTCCTACGGTCGAAGCAAATGCGCCTTCTCAATCTCGCGAAAGAATCCAAAATCGAAGATTCGTTGCGATACTGCTGTGAAATCGGCGGCTTCTGTAGACGCGGACGCTGATCTTTCGTCATCAACGACGTCACTGGAGGAGAAGGAGGAAGATGAGAAAGCCAAGGAGAAGATTGGGGCTAGGGTTAGGGTTACGGCGCCGTTGAAAGTTTACCATGTGGTTCGTGTTCCAGAGGTTGAATTGATGGGGATGGAAGGTTTTATCAAAGATTACGTCGTTCTTTGGAAAGGAAAACGAATCTCAGCTAATCTGCCGTTTAAGGTACAGTTTGTGAAAGAGATTGAAGGTCGTGGTCCTGTTAAGTTCTTTACGCATCTTAAGGAAGATGAGTTTGAGTTAATTGATTCGTGATTGAATCGGAAAAAAAGGCAAAAGCTTTCTTCTTTCTCTTTCTGATGTTAATTAGAGATTTGAGAAAAATCTTTTGTGAATGAATGGGTTTGTTTGTTTGTATGTACCCTTTTGTATACATTTTAGCTTATTATATACATAAGATTTCACCCATTCTTGAATCCTCTATTGCTTTGTTTCTTCTTATGTTGGAGAAATAAAAAGCGGATTCTTGATCCATTGACAAAGCTTGGAAGTCTTGGGGTCTCTTCAGATCAACATTTGAATTTATTTTATCCTCAAAGTCTATAATTCGTTGTGGGGTTATGAAGTCCATTGTAGTGGGTATGAAGGTTTTTAAGAAACTGGTTTCTGTAACTCTGTGAGTGTTAACGGTTGATTCTTATACAGAAATCTTTGTTTGTAGTTTAGGATCAGGAACTAAAAGGAATGACATCAGATTTTTTCTAGGTACTTGTTTGGATGAATTACATTGCAGTTGTCTATTGCATTTTAAGATCTTTGTAGGAGAGAGTCTTTAAATTAGTAGCCATACTGATTCTTATCAAATTGCATGAGAGTGTTAAAGAATCGATTCCTGTGAGTGTTTAAAGGTATTTTTTTGGAGCAAATTTGAGTCTTTTAAGGTCAATGTGGTGGTTCGTTTGCTGCAACCTTTTGTTGCAGCCATAACTACAGAAGTAGTCGAAGGTGTAGGTATAAACCGCAGTCAATTAGCGAGAGAAGTGGATAGTGATCATGTGAGCACATGATCATAAGAACCAGCAAGAAGTCAGGTTTTGTGTCCAACGTGCTAAGCTATGAGCCTAGGACTACTATGAGGGATGTTGTTCCAACTTCCAACCTACAGTTTTCAGTTCGGTTATGGTATTCCGGTTTGCTATTCATATAGACCCAAGTTAGTCTTAACCGGATTGAACCGAGTTTGAAATTGTTGTAATCCGATGAAAATGTGAAAGAGCAAAATTTCATAAACAAGACCGCAGGAAACACAAACTCGAGCGAGCTTGTTTAGTTACTGAATCCGAAAACGCGAATAGATCGAACAAGAAAATGTACGAAAGTAATCTCTTATCGCTGTCATCTTCATGCACCATGAATCTCAATTTCGCTTTCTCTCCCTTCTTTATCACTCAGACACAACCATTCTCTCCCCACAAACGTAATCTTCCCACTCTCGTCGCTGTTTCTGCTAATTCCGACAACCACGCCGGTGACAATAACGGCGGAGTGTCGGCGGCGAAGAAAGGGTCAGGGACGTCGGCGAGAGGAAGGAGATTACTCAAGGTTAGAGAAGAGAAGAGAAAACGCGACTACGATCGTCTTCACGATTACCCATCTTGGGCCAAGTACTTCTTTCTTTCTTTTTGCACTCCAAGTGTTTGTGTTTTTGCCTATCGTGAAACTGTTGCTGAATTGGTGGAATTCATATGTGCAGGGTACTGGAAAGTGCGTGTAAAGATGATGAAGAGCTTCGAGCTGTTCTTGGTGATAGCATTGGAAATCCTGAGCTCATGAGAAAGAAGGTAACTTTGTGGGTCTCTCCTTGATATTTACTGTTGATTTCGTTACAATGAGTTTACTTCTCTGTTATAGTTTCTTTGTTATATGACCAGACATTTCTATGTGTTGTTTGTATCGATTTTGAAGTTTGACATGTATGTGTTTACTAAATCTATTCAGGTTGAAGAAAGGCTTAGGAAGAAGGGAAAAGATTTCCAGAAGCAGAAGACTGGTTCTGTGCTTTCTTTCAAAGTTAACTTCAGAGAGTGAGCAACTTTTTTTAACATCTTTATTGTATTGTGTTTCCCTTTGGTTTCTGCTGCATTCGTTCCTCCACATAAGAGTATAAGAGACTACTTCAGAATCCCATTCCATAAATTACTCACTGTTATTTGACCAGTATTCTTATTTTGATGACTGCAGTTTCAATCCTGTTGATTCCTTTATATGGTTTGAGCTCTATGGAACGCCTTCAGATCGAGATGTTGATCTTATTGGAAGTGTAAGAAATTGATCTTCTTCTTGCTATTGATTGCAAAACGCCAAGTCTTGTTGTGATGACTCAATGCTTCTTCCATTTCTTTCTTTTGTTAACAGGTTATACAGGCATGGTATGTTATGGGGAGATTGGGCGCTTTCAACACATCTAACTTACAGGTTTGTATTTTCTTCTACTGATCCTTATCTATTATCAATCACACCACCATCTATTTCAGTTACGAGTTATGTTTTTCGTCCTCTTTCCATGGTCATCTTCACTCTGGTCTGAATGATATAATCTAAACTATGATTGCAGCTAGCAAACTCGTCTCTAGAATATGATCCTCTCTACGACGGAGAGAAGGGCTTCAAAGTGATGCCTTCATCGTTTCATGACATCAGCGATGTCGAATTTCAAGACAATTGGGGTCGTGTGTGGTAATCAACTGTTCTGACATGTCCTTCATAATGCAACCCATTTCCTTAAAAACCGTGTAACTAGTCTGAACTTTACTTGCAATGTTTGTTGTAGGGTTGATCTTGGTACTTCGGATATCTTCGCCCTTGATGTGCTTCTCAACTGTTTGACAGTTATGAGTTCAGAGTAAGTAACACAAGAGAACTTGTTTGTTTCCTTATATCCTCTTTGATTGATTCCTTATTTGTTGCAGAAAACTTTAATCTTTGTTGATATGAAATTTCAGGTACTTGGGCATTCAACAAGTAGTATTTGGTGGTAAACGACTGGGAGATTGGGAAGAGGGAATGACAAATCCCGATTTTGGTTATAAGTATTTTAAGATCTGAATCTTCTAGAAAACCAGTTTTGTTAAATATAGGCTTCTCTTTTGTACTCTTAAGAACACATAGCTAAACAGTGTGGAAGAAATGATAACCTAGAACACATAGCTAAATAGTGTGGAAGAAATGATAACCTAGATCAATACAACAGCCGAAATGGCTCTTTACACACCAAGTTAGCTTGAAACTGAGACAGTACCGTGGAGAATTTGCTCCCGCAAAGCAAAGGGTACCGACCCGAGCAGTGGCCAGACGCAATACGCGAGGGTTAGTTTAGTCTTCCAAAGACTCTTTTGGTTAGCTTGGTAGAATTAGCTTTAGTGTTGTTAAACTCCACATCCAAAAACATCACGATGAAACTTCTTGAAATGTTAAGTTCAGCTCATGCAGTGTCTTCGCCACCAAATTTCCTCTTCTACATATCCATAAAGAGATATATAAGACGTAAGATAGTAGACTTAAAAACGAAAAACAAAAAAGAGAAGAGAACCATTTAACTCTTCATTGTCCAGTAGATGAAATTTACTCACCTTGCTAAAGAGGGAAGGCAAGCCTTGATTTTCTCAAGTTCAACAAAGCAACAACTGTACCGCTCCATCCTGAATAGCAACAAAAAAATTTTGACTTGCAAGAGGGAATAAATTGCAATAGAAAAAGTTACAATGAAAGGTAAGACTGAAGCTCGAACCAACCTTTGCTCAGCCTCAATATCTACACCAACAGATGATGGAGCCGAGAGCGACGAGTAAATTTGTGACCCATACATTCTAACCAGCTTAAGCAGCAAATCCAGGCAGACACTCAAATGACTAGAGACAGAAAACGGTTATTAGAAAACAAAAACAAAAACAAAACAAAGCTACGGATTCACAGTTTGATAGATGACCATGTCATTATGTTCTTCATAATAAATAGCTTACCGGTCCACGTTGCTCCCAAGAAGAGCTGTCAAAAGGGGAAGAAGGGAGGTACAAGTATCCAGTGTCAAAATTTCAGGTCTCTCGTTTACTATAAGTAGAACATCCGCAATGACCTGTACCAAATGAAATAATGAGAGTTTGCGTAAGTGAAAAATATATACTTCGGTGTTTTTATATACATTGATTTGAAAGGAAACAAACAGAAGTTGCTTACAGCATTATCAGCCATCTTCTCTATTGAACTTATCGAGTTTTTAATATCATTTCTTTCCCAATATCTACGGACTACCTGCAAATTGGGTGAAGCTATTTTAGTAGATAAACAATGTTTATGGAAATCTATGTATTTTACTGCTAGCATTCTAATTAGTAAAACAGACCAAAAGAATTGTCATAGTCTGAACTTTCTTGGTGTACCTGTAACTTAGCCAAGCGAGACTGCATAGAGCTGACAAATTGTTCGTGTTGCCCCATTATGTCTGCAACTATATCTTCTTCGCTAGCAGAAGTGATTCCTTGATCAACTGGCACATGATTTCCTCTCTGCTTGAGATGTAGGAACACAGCGTAAGCATGACTATATGAGATGTTGAAGACTGGTAACTGGGAAATTTAATGTCTACTAAAACGCTGAAGATGTAGGATCAGTTGAAATTAAGTTTATAAAAAAAGGATCTGACATCTGACTAAACTACTCGTCGCTCTTTATTTTGCCCTTCCTCATTCTTCGTTTCTACAGTCCATGTTTTATAGCCTCGAGATCCCAAATAAAAAACACAAAACTTTAATGCCATTACCATATTGGGAGAGCGAATGTTTGGTGCAGTCATATTTCCACCAGAAGAACTCGAAACAGGACCCTCAAAGTTTGAAAATCTTCCTCTTCTTTCCCTATTTAGAACGAGGGAATGCAGTCTTCCTAGTATGTCAAGGCAGATAATGAGAATTTTTTCATACGCACATTAAAAGGGAAAAACAAAAACAAATGTTCAGAAAGAGTTACCTCCTTTTCGACTTTCATTAGGACTTGAATCTCTATTTGCATTATAGCTACTCAAGTCAGCTGAAATAAATAGTTAGTTAGCTTAGATTTGAGCACAGGATCCAGAAAACTCAGCATACGTATCTATAATATAGACGTACTAAAAAGACTGATTCCTAGGACCAACTAAATAAGAAGTTATGTTACTAAAACAATGTACTAAAAAACAACATATATACCTAAAGACTGATTCCTAGGAACTCATATATATAAACCCAAGTCCTTCATAAACTCATAAAAGTGTTCTCCGTAATTAAGATGCCAAGATAGTTGAGCAATATCAAATGTCATTCATATTTACTCTAAAACAAAGGAAGACTGGAAAGGCGTTTAAACATACAGCTTTGGTCGTAATTGCTCGGAGGTGATCTCACCAGTGATCTTGAACTAAACCTTCCAAATCCCCTGTATCTGTTATCTTTAGTTGTTCTCTCAGCTGTATCCCATGTGCCACCTTCGTCACTAGGATATGTATTTCCATCTTGTAAAGTGTTTGGTTCTATAGGCTGAGACTGCGACCTTTCAAGAAGGGAACTGGTTGGTCGATCTGGCTCATTTCTGCTGCTCAACAGCCTTCGAGAATCAGCAGCCTTTGACTGCAGTGAATATGGCATAGTTCTTCCAATTATGTCAAGTTCTGCTCTGGATTCAGATGCCTGCTCAATTATTGGGTCTGTTCTGGGGACAATGACTTGAAAATAATCTTCTTTATTGACTACTGGAGGATTCGCCTTTGGGTTAGCTTTTCCATAATTCCTCTTTGAAGCTAAGGCAGTAGGGACAACTGTAGAAACACCAGAAGCAATTTTCGGAGCATTGGTCAAAGTAACCCTGCGAGGACTAGGAGAGTCTGATATACCTCCTGTGGCTTCAGCAAATAGCAGACAAACCAAAAATGCAATAATAATAAGCCGTAACATTATAGCAAAGAGCGAAAAGAGAAAGAAAATAGAGGATAAAGTAAACTTACATGACAAGGTTCTTGACTCTTTTACTGCGTCTGCGCTATGAGTAACTGACAACTTTCCGTGAGGCTTTGGTTCCTTTACCAAAGGATCTGAACTTTGAGATACTGATGACCTTCCGGTAGACTTTGTTTCTTTTGGCAAAGGATCCGAGTCTTGAGAAACAGATAAATTTCCAAGAGACTTTGTTTCCTTCAATAAAGGATCCACTTTCTGGGAACCAGGCAACTTTCCGAGAATAACCTTTGAGCTGTTATCGTTCAGACCTGCTTGATCTCTGCCTGAGCCTGATGTTTTCTCTGGATGGGAATTTGACTGATTGGCGCCTCCACTCATAGGCTCAGTGCGCTGAGAATGTCATTAGAAAATTGGATGGAGAGCTTAGAGATAACAACTACGGAACAGGCGAAACTATAACAAAGCGTGCAGGGAGAGAGAGATACCGAGAGGTCCACAACCCACACGCCTACACAATTTTGATTGTATGAGCAACCAAGAAGCTTTCCCTCGTGAACATTCATATCCGACAAGTTTGACCATCCAACATCCACTCCATCATGACATCTTATTGGCTCCCAAGAGAAAATCTACAATTTGCATGGAAGTTAGTGAAGAAAGAACAACAAACATGTAATCCACAATTTGGAAGTTAGTGAAGAAAGAACAACAAAAATCTACAATTTGCATGAAAGAGGGATTTGTTAAGTTCATATATTTCTAAATGAGACATCCGGAAGAACTTACTTTGAGACTTTCTTGCAATCCACAAAGCACACTCTTTCCGTCTGGATTGAAAGTCAGGCATCGGACCCCAGTAGTCTAAAAAATGAGAATATTAGAAAGATCGAATACTCGAATTAGACACAGCGCATACCTAGGAGTAGTACAGACAACACATGATACCTCAGTTCCACCAGAACCAATAAGCTCGAATGTTTCAAGGTCCCAGAATTTGACAGTCTTATCAGCTGAACCTATTACCATAGGCAAAAGAAAAAAAAAACATAAATTCTATGAATACTGAAGTAAGGTAAACGATGCCATAAAAAGAAATAGCCGAACGCTAAACATATGAGAAAGCTGTAAATATGTGAGTTACTAAGAGTCGATGATGCAAAGTGGTCTAATGATGTTGGGGTTAGTTATACATGTAATCTTGCTCATAGCACATTTAGCTTTAAGAATAAATCAGGTTCAAATCATTGTGTGATAAAACTATTTCACCCGAAAATCTAAGAGCTTCAACGTTATGAAGTTTAGTAAGTGTGATACAGACCTGTTGCTAGCAGAAATTCATGGGGATGAAAATCTAGACTCTGAATTTGCCCTTCATGACTCTTAAACTCGTGCAAAAGTTTTCCAGCAGTCAAATCCCACACCTGGTGAAAGCAACCCACATATCAGATCCAACGTTAAGAGAGAAAGCAAAAATTGCAGGTAACTTGCTTTTCAGGATAAAAAGTATAGGAAGCACTAGCAGTACAAACTCTGAGATGAGACAAAGCAATAATCTAAAAAGGGACCAGATAATCTAAGTTTTCAAGAAAAGAGATAGGAAAGCCAGATAACATAAGTATCCAAGTTGACCAGGTAGTATGTTAGCTCTAAGCAAAAGTTTTCCCCTAAATAATAGCATGTCCAGCCGCGGAGAGAAGACATCAAATAATCGCATGTTCTCTCATCCACACATCTCTCACACCAGTCTATGCCTATTATACAAAATGCGGTATTGTTCTTCAAAGTATCCTCAGAAAATATAAGTTCCGAATTATATCAAATTGACTCCCCTGTTGTCCTCACCGATACACAATAAGAAAGGAAAAAGGCAGCTACAAACCTTGACAACATTATCTTCTCCTCCAGAAACAATCCAACGACCATCTGGAGTGAATCTGAGTACATTGATCCCTCGAGTGTGACCCTTGTAAGTATGGATGCAGCCCTTCTTTCTTATATCCCATATCTTAAGATTTGTGTCTAGAGATCCAGAAGCAAAAAACTCGCCAAAAGGGTGAAAATTCACGGCTATGCAATTCGACCTGTGACCAGTGAGAGTTCTGACAACTTCTCATAGATGCAACAAAAAAAATACATATTCAGTAAATATAAATAGCTGGGTGTGGCTGGCTAAACAGAGAATGAAAAAATTAAGATGATCATTAAAAGTTTAAAACTACTAAACTTACCCTTTGCCTCCTGGAGATCCCAAAGTTTAATTGTACCACTAGCAGCACCTGCTGCTACTAAGCCTTCCGAAGCATCAAACGTTACTGAATCAATCCCACTCGAGTGCCCATACAAGCTCTGATCACAAAACACCCAAATATAGACACTCAGACAGAAAATCGTCCAACTCGCTCAACTACATTATATCTAAAGTGTGTCCCATTTCCCCCTAGAACTAACTCAGGATCTACCAAAGCATTCCGCAATAAAAAAAGCAAATGAGGAAGAAATGAGAAACTGACCAGAATGGCGTTGGGCTTACCAATAGCCCAAAGATTGACCTTGTGATCTTCCCCACCAGTTACAAGAACCCTAGAGGACTTCCTCCCAATCTTAAGACAGTTAACAGCAGCAGAATGTGCCACAAATTCCTCTGTGGAATTCCAAATGTAAGTTAAGGGCTAAGCAATACTCTCATCAAAGTACAAAAATTGACTTTAAAAGTCTTTGAAATTTGGAAGCACACAGATACCCAACAGTCATAAAGCTCAAAACAAAAAGCTAAGAAGTGCAAACAGATCTCGTGAACCATAGCTGAAAGCGGCACTGGAGTAAAATCAAAACTTCCCACAGACAAAAACCCTAAAAGATGAAATCAGAGAAAATTTGAAATAAACAAAAACGGATACGGAGCTTGTAGGCGCGCTTGGTGTTCATGGCGGAAACGAAACCCTTACATCGGCCAACATTCAAAGCAGCCGCTTAAGATCTCCGCTTCTCGCAATCTCGCAATCTCGCAATCTGAAATCTGGAATAGATCAGTAACAAAAAGAAAAAAAAAATCCAATAGAAAAGAGATGAGTGATGAAGAAACTAATATAAGCATACCAGCAAATTTTAAGCTTAATGTATATCTTCCAACAAAATCCCAGAAAGCCAAATCTCTCAGCTCCGAACCCAAATTGATTAGAAAAGAATGCAGATTGAGGAATAGTATCTTGCAGTAAACGTCGTACTGTTGTTCCCTTTACGATGAAGACTAAAAAAAACAAATGGAGTTGTTGGATGAGTTAAACCTTATATCTTTCAAAATGTGTTTTCTCCTCTACTCTAATGGCGAGAGAAGAGAGAGAGTGTGAGAAATGTGAATGACACACAGACAAATTACACAAAGGAAGCAGAGAGAGAAAGAGAGGAAGCTTGCTTTATTAATTCTAATTATTTTACCTCTTCTCTCCATTCAAAATTCCATAATCATTTCTTTTTCAAATTCCATAATCAAATTTGCTCTTTAGGTAACATTTCTCAATTTTACAAAATCGATTTACTCTTCTTTCTGTAATTTTATATGCCTGACAACAAATATTTACTTGTTTGGTAAAGTAATTTCTATAACTATAGTATATGCCAGACCAAACAAACTTACAAGTTGATTCCTGACAACAACCAAAAAATGTTATATAACTATAGTATATGATTAAACAAACTTAAAAACATACCAAACTGAGTTATATTAGGACTTTAAATTTTATATGTGAAACTAAATATAGAACAAAAATCTGGATTAAACATCTTAGTAAAACTGTTCTTCTTTTACTTTAATACAAAATATAGTCTGATAAAATATCATTAAAATATGATAATTTTTTCCCCTTTTTCTAATGTTACAGTAAAATTGTCTTTAAGTGAATTTTTTGTTCTTTTTTTTGTCTGTTCAAAAAAAAGAGGAGGTAATATTTTTGTCTGATAATGAGTATTATATAATTTTAATATTATAGTATTAGTGTGTCATATTTGTTTGATTCGGTTGATATTTTATTTTCACTTTTCAGAATCTTACAGCATACTTTGATACTTATATCATTACTTTGATACTTATATGACTATATCGTAACTAATACAGTATATTAAACTACTACTTGTATTTGAATTTTTGATTTTTCTGTCGGTGTGCTTTAAGTGCACTTAATAACGATAACCGGTTTATTTTGGTTTCTTAATCGATTTGGTTTTGTCAATCGAATTTGGTACAATTACAATTATGGTTCTAATTTAGTCCTAAACACATACGAAATAACGTTTTCTAGGCTTTTACTAGTTGGTGATAATTGGATATTTGTGTCTTAGTTTAGGAAAATATCTGCAAAAACTTGATGACAAGAAGTACTGGACTATGAAGATAATCAATCACAACCAAGATTCAAAGAAGATAGAGTGGTTGTTACTTTATGATTAGTAGCGTTTAGTGATGATTAAGAGTAGTCATCCTTTCGAGGGTGAATACGTTATAACCATGCTCACCGCTGCGATGAACAATACTTGGAAAGTAGTATGAAAACACTACTAAAAAAATTGTTACTTTATGATCATCCCTAGCTAGGTCATATTCTTAATTGATTGCAAGTTCAAATTAAGTAACGTAGTCGGTTGTAATTTTTGAAGCTATAAATTATCGTCTAATTCTGTGAAAGGGATCTTGTAGTTTAGGCATTTGTTTCGGTTTTATTGATGAAGCTTATGCTTTTCACATATTCAGTGTTCAAATGGGCTTTGGCTCAATTTAGATCCATAATGGCATTATGTCTCACTCAATCTTTTTATCTCATATATGTACGCATTTGCTATGATATATAGATGTAGTTTTTGTTCTTAACTCATTAGTAAGTAAAGAATCAGGTTTTATATGTATATTCAGAATAACCGAGTTAACACGTTTGGGTGATTGATTCGTTTCAATTGTTCATATATAATAGATGCCCTATTATATTACTTCAACACATATAGACTAACTACTTTTTGTTCATGACTTAGAGCATTCGAAACATGCTATCATATAGCTTTGTATCGGCTAAGTTCAGGAGTTGGAGATAAGCGGACTCGTATGAATAACCATTATAAGAAGAGGACTTAAATAATAATAAAGAATCGGATGTCCAGCTTCGAAGGCAAAGTTGCTCATCTAGCTAGCTTAAGGTAAGTGTACTAATAATGCCAATGATTATTTTAAGCTCCATAATAATTGCGTTTACAAGAAGAGAAAAGGTAAACACATAAATTAAAACAAAAGGGTCCGATAGAAAGTGTTATAATGGACCATATATGAAGGTACATTAATTTGGAAATTAAAATATTGGATATAAATGATAGTTAAAGGTTAAAAAGCTGAAGAGAAAACTTGGAAAACATTTAGCATTAGCAACGGGGTTGAAACTAGCCGATGTAGATGTGAATCTTGAGTGCGAGAAGGAAGACGCAGACAAGGGAGAAGTAGAGTAGAGAATGGACGATAACTGAGACAGCACTTGTCTGAAAATTACCGAACTCAACGTATCTTTGTCGTCCAGGCAACTGAAACAGAAGCCCTGGCGTGAGCATCACGAAGAGTATCACCGTCACTAGCACCGGTCCCCAGTCCGACATTTTCTCTCTCTCTCTCTCTCTCTTGAGTCTTGATGATGATGATGATGCTTGCTTGCTTAAACGAGTACGATATAAGATGGTGCGTTTTATAGTCATAGGAGAGAGATTGGAGGGAATGTGGAGAAGGTGGGTCGGAGGGTTGATTCATGAAGTCACTGTTGATTCTCTTTTTTTGGAGGGGGTTTACTTGTGAATCAGGTTTTGATTTTTTTGGGGAATTGTAATGTTCTTTCTCCAAACTAAGCAACTTATAAGGTGAAAAGTGACAAAATACATATGTCATCATAAACTAAAGTTAAAACTAAACTACGGATTAACAGATACAGTTATTGAATTTTTCATAACTTTTTTTGTTTGTCCCGAGTTACTAGGTAGGAATATTTGATTAGTACCCAACACTTAACGTAACACAAGACTGATATATAAATAAGTTTTTGAAAACCCTTGAGTGAAACCAAAATTAAAAGGTGAAGGAATGATATATGCCGACCAAAAGAAAGACGTACAGAAATCAAAGACCTTTTATAATTTTCAAGTCCATAACAAAGACACATACATATATTTCTTGACAAGAAAAGGACATATTGCATATTTCAAAGAAAAATCCAGAAATCATAGTTTATCTTTAATACAAACAATGATTTTTTTTGTTTTTATCTCACATATTCAAAACTAGGATGTTGAAAAATTCATCATCAAAACTAGGAAATTATACAAAATTGTTAATTTGTTGGTTTAACCTTGACTACTTTTACTATCAACATTAGAAGAAATATAAACCCAAAAAAAATCGTATTGTTAAAAAGAAATGAAAATACTGATCATACATATTTACTACTCCCTCCCTTTCGTAATATATGATGTTTTGAGAAGTATTTTCATTTTATAATATAGAATGTTTCTAAATTTTTATGCAACTTTTAGATTAATTTTATATTTTATATTATGCAGTATTGTTTAAAATTAGTTAAACTTTTTAAAAGTAACTATTTTTTATGCGTGTTTTACCTAAAACATCCTATATTTTGAAACAGAGGAAATGTTATTCAAGAGAGTAACACAACAAGGTGTAGATTTTTTTTGTGCACAATTACAAATCCAACAAACAATACAGTGATTGATGGGTAAGTGATACCACACAACCCATATAGAACTTTTTCTAAAAACAGACCCAAGTGTTTGATTTCGATTTTGCTTCCACTAACACAATACTTTGACAAATTTTGAAAATCTCCAACGTTAATTTTGGTCAAACTCTGGATTTACGACTATATATATCAAGATCTTTGGCTTATATGGACGTTAAAGATTTGTTAAAAACGGAAAGTTAAAAAAAAAGAACGGAAACAGATTTTTCCCAAAAAAAAAGAAAAGAAAACACAGATAAGAGTTTGAGGGGCAAAACTGGAATAAACAGATATCTATAGACTACAGAAGAACACTCTTGAGCTTCTCTCTACTACAACTACAAGTACAAACAAAGCAGTGTTCGTCCTTCGTCAACTACTTAAAGCTTCGCACTCTGTTATTTGTTTGACAAGATTTTTCCAGAGATGACGAGAACAGAGAAACTTGAGATGGTGAAGATATCAACGATACTTACCATGATGGTTTTATCAATGGTGATGATGACGATGGTCGAGTCTTCGAGATCAGTTGACGTTGACGGCAACGACTCTGAGATCTTAAGAAGACACTTGCTCGCTAATGGCCTCGGCGTCACTCCTCCCATGGGGTCTGTATAACTCTGTTTCCTTCTTCTTTTTATTAATGGTTGGTTGATTTTTACCATTGATTCCCTAAATTGGAGTTTTGTGAAATCAAAAGACAACACTACATTCTACAATTAGTTTTTGACCAAACTCGTAATTGCTTGATTCTTGAATTTAACTTCTTTATCCTGATATTTTTGTGTTCAGACAAAATTAATAATCAATTGATTATTTCTATGTTGTGAAAAGTGTTTTTGTCTTTTGTGTTCTTTCTTGATGATGTCTGAATGAAGTTCAATGTGATGATGTTTTTGCAGGTGGAATAGCTGGAACCATTTCAGCTGCAACATAGATGAGAAGATGATCAAACAAACTGGTAAAGTTTCAATTTTTTTTTTAAAGCCTGGATTAATCTTTGCATCTCTAGTTATCTGTTATCTTAACAAATCAGTCAATTTGATGCTTGCAACAGCTGATGCTTTGGTTACCACTGGCCTCGCTAAGCTTGGTTACAACTATGTTAACATCGGTATGGCTCCAATATGACTAATCATTATATCAGTGTGATTTCTTAAAGAGTAAAACTTTTTCATGAGTTATATAATTTGTTCTTCACAGTACTAAAATCTTGGTTTTTTCCCATCAGATGATTGCTGGGCTGAAATTGCTCGTGACAACAAGGTATCAAACACTTGTTTGTTTTTCCTGGATTCATTTCTTATTCTGCAGTTTTTGGTATATGTTATCTTCCTCAAATCTGTTTTCCAGGGAAGTCTGGTGCCAAAGAAGTCAACTTTCCCTTCTGGTATTAAAGCCCTTGCGGATTATGTTCACAGCAAGGGCCTTAAGCTTGGGATTTACTCAGATGCCGGGTAAGCTTTTTACTTGCCTTCGTTTCTAGCATCATAGCTGATTAGCTTCAGTGATTTTGAACTAAAGAATACACATTGTCCTTCCAATTGTTTTTGTTTATAGGTACTTTACCTGCAGCAAAACCATGCCAGGTTCTTTAGGCCATGAGGAGCATGATGCCAAGACCTTTGCAGAATGGGTACGTTAGATGCCGTTCTTGTTTTCTGGTCACCTACCTGGTTTTCAGAGAGTGAGTAGTAACAATGCTTGGGCTCAAATTTCAGGGAATTGATTACTTGAAGTATGACAACTGCAACAACGATGGCTCTAAACCTACTGTCAGGTATAACTGTTGAGACCAGTTGAGTTTCAGGTTTACTTACCCACCAGATCTTCTTAACAGACGAGATTCATATTCACTTGATGATGGTACTATTCAGGTATCCAGTGATGACCCGAGCTCTGATGAAATCTGGCCGCCCCATCTTTCACTCCTTGTGTGAATGGTATAAAATCGTGTTCTCTTTCAAAAATAAGATTGTGTTTATTCCTCTGTGGAAGAATATGTCTAATTCAAGTTGTGTTGTTATCAGGGGAGATATGCATCCAGCTCTATGGGGATCTCCAGTAGGCAACAGTTGGAGAACCACTAACGACATCAAAGATACCTGGCTTAGGTAAGAGTAAAAGATAAAGATGGTGAAATCTTTCTTCAAAAAAGGCTGAAGGTTTCTCATTTTAACAATTTGTGTGGCTTATTACAGTATGATCTCAATAGCAGACATGAATGAAGTCTACGCTGAGCATGCAAGGCCTGGTGGCTGGAACGGTAGAAACCTGTTTATTTAAGTGTTTTTGCATATTTTAAGATTTTGGAGAAAACATTGTTGAGTTTGTTGTTGGTTGCAGACCCGGATATGCTTGAAGTGGGTAATGGAGGGATGACTAAAGAGGAGTACATAGT
>NC_025704.1:3505592-3523010 GCF_000633955.1 Camelina sativa | reverse complement strand
TTTTTTAAGTGTTTTTGCATATTTTAAGATTTTGGAGAAAACATTGTTGAGTTTGTTGTTGGTTGCAGACCCGGATATGCTTGAAGTGGGTAATGGAGGGATGACTAAAGAGGAGTACATAGTCCATTTCAGCATATGGGCAATCTCAAAGGTAAGTAAATTCCCAAATTAGAGCAACTCCGTTCAATCAAAATGTATCAAGTCTGAAACCAATGCTGCATATATATTTCAGGCTCCTCTTCTACTTGGTTGTGACATAAGAAACATGACCAAAGAAACAATGGAGATTGTTGCAAACAAGGAAGTCATTGCTATTAATCAAGGTACTTAATTACTGGTTTAGCCATCTTATACCCTCCTTAAAATCATGTTTGAATTTATAATAAAGTAAAGGAGACGTTTCTTGTAGATCCACACGGTGTTCAGGCCAAGAAGGTTAGAATGGAAGGCGATATCGAGGTCTGATTACATCTAAATACTAGACATTTACTATTCCTTCTATGGACATAAGCTTTTATCTAAAATAATACTTTGTTTTTGGAAATGAATTGGAAAATGGAATCAGGTTTGGGCAGGACCATTGTCAGGTTACAGAGTAGCTTTGCTTCTGTTGAACCGTGGACCATCGCGAACTTCGATTACTGCTCTTTGGGATGATATTGACATCCCTGCAAACAGCATCGTTCAAGCCAGAGATCTATGGGAGGTATACATACATACATACATAAATGCACACATATTCAACTGTATATACATATATACACTAAAAAAAAATCTGATTTTTTGTCTTCTGATGAATGTGTTTTGTTGTGATGTGAAAACAGCACAAGACATTGAAGCAAAAGTTTGTAGGGAACTTGACAGCAACAGTGGATTCTCATGCGTGTAAGCTGTATGTTCTCAAACCTGTTGCGTGAAATATGTATATTTATATAAAGAGAGTTAGTGTGGCTATGTTGTATTCTCCGATTATTCTGTAGAAACAATAAGGGTTCGTCTCAAATTGTGTTTCCACAGATGTTCTCCAATAAAGTGTTCTGTTTGCTCAAAGTGCTAAAAATTCTCTACTGATATAATCCAATAGTGTTGTCGATGAGTTTGAAACGATATGTGTGTGAGTGTGTCCATATAATGATGAACTCTTTGCAATAAACCAAAAAAAAGAAGAAGAAAAAAACTCCTTGCTTTTGATTTTGTGCGTACGACACACGGCAGATCACATCACTTGTGTCTTGTGCGTTGGTCCACTCGAGGAGCAAATCATCTCATCATTTCATTGACCTAAGACTTTGCCGTAAAGTATACTCTTTGTAATTGTGTCGCGTTATTTATGTTGTTGATTTACAGATAAAAGATAGAGATCGCTTACTACAGTATGTTTGGTTTGAGTTTTGCATTTTTGACCAGTTCAAACTTTTAACCTAGCTAGAATAGGTTTTGTTAGTATTATTTTCGCTTACAATCTCAAGTCTCAAAATTGTGTAATACGGAATACTTTACATTAGTGACAAAAATTAAGAAAATATCAAATATCATACTCGGAAAGTATGCTCAGTTTTGAATAATAACTAAGAAGATCATGCGCATCAATGTAAGTATATATGTACCATTCGAATGGCCACCGACTCGTAGGACCACGGTTTGGGCTCATCAGAGCAAACATCATACTTCAAGTCCATATAGTGGTGATGTAACCTATAAATATAAATATAAAAATGTGTATAAAAAAATTCATAATAAATAATGATTCGATTGTATTTACTAGAGTCCAATGCGATAATGACAACGAAAACCTAACCATTTATTGAAACGCGTGAAGAATTCTGTTTTTGTAATTTGGATGTAAATGACGTTATCAGAGGTAAATTGGTTTATTCAGAATTAAAAAGTCGCTCACTCCAAAAAAAATACTTGTTTTAGAGCTAAAATATTCCTCCTTGTAATTTACCTGAAAAAAAATAGCAAGTTCACTGTGGTATAACTTCAGTTCCTGTGAGACAGTAAGAAATCGTAAAGGTTTTGGATCCTATTAGCTGTTAATTTGTTTTTGTTAGAGTTAGCTAAACCTTTACGATTCATTATTTCTCATCATCTCTTACTAAAAATTTTCTTATTTTTTTCTAATATCCGGAGACTGTGTATATATATCCTCTAGTGGTCACTCCATCGCTTATACTCCGACCGACAACACTTGTGTGTTATCTGGTTAATGGTTAACCACACAACAGTTGACATCAGTTGCAGCCTTTTCACTAACTTTAGAATTAGTTATGAATACGTCCTACACAGTTTACAAACGACTTCTTCTTTTCCTCAACCTTTTTACACGTTTTTGCGTCACAACCATATACAGTATAACATATTTATTTTCCATATCCGTGACTGAAGCTACACAAATCTGAAAAATAAAATTAAAATTTCCGAAGCAAAAAAAAAAGACCCACTTGCTATGGAGACAACTCTGACTACAGTCACAGTCTGTGTGTGTATATATATAGAGATCGGCATGATCCCACTTAACCATCAACATTTACTACAGAACTCACTTTTGATTTTTCTTCAAACTCTGAGTCAGTTTATAGCCATTGGAGGAAAGAAGAAAAAAACTTTGATCAAGCAATGGTTCTTATTGGTGTCTTCTTAAGATTCGTTACGTTCACTTTGACTCTAACTCAGATCGTTGATGGGTTTCATCAGAGTCGAATGTTAATGAGCAATGGACTTGCTCGCTCTCCTCAAATGGGGTTCGATCCCTCTTCATTTGTTTTCATTGATTTCACTTACTTGACTCACAAGTTTAATCTACCTCTTATGATTGATTTACTCTCTGATCAGATGGAACAGCTGGAATCATTTTCAGTGTAACATCAATGAAACCCTCATCAAACAAACCGGTGATTACTGATTCTAGAAAGCAACTCTGATGCACGATTAATTGATAGTATAAATAATACTAATAATCTGAGTTTCTCTGTAGCTGATGCAATGGTTTCAAGTGGTCTTTCTGCTAAAGGTTACAAGTATATCAACATAGGTAAAAAAAAGGACTATGTTTACTCTGTTTTTCATCTCTTCGTTTTCTTGATCGTTATGTTTCTGTTTTTGTCTGTGTTTATAGATGATTGTTGGGGTGAACTCAAGAGAGATTCTAAGGTTAATTAAACCCTATCAAAGATGTATTTTCATTACAAGAGTGTTTGAGAATCAAAGAACCAAACTGAGATGTGTTTCTGGTGTATTTGATAGGGGAATTTGGTTGCAAAAGCATCGACATTTCCTTCAGGAATCAAAGCTTTATCAGATTATGTTCACAGCAAAGGGCTAAAGCTTGGGATCTACTCTGATGCCGGGTATAAATATAAATATACACAAGAAAATTATCTTATAAATCCAAAGTATTGTTAAGACATGGTTAATCTGGTTAATGATCATATATATCTCGATACCTAGGACGCTTACTTGCAGCCAAACCATGCCGGGCTCACTTGGGCATGAAGATCAAGATGCCAAAACGTTTGCCTCATGGGTATGTATGTATATATGCTTGTATGTATGTTATATCTGAACTCATTTCATGATCCTTGAAGCTGTGTGTTTCTGTTGTGGTGTATTCGACAGGGGATTGATTACTTGAAGTATGATAACTGCGAAAATACAGGTACAAGTCCAAGAGAAAGATACCCAAAGATGAGCAAAGCTCTCCTAAATTCAGGAAGATCCATATTCTTCTCTTTGTGTGAATGGTAAGAAAGATTCACTAATGTTTTTATTTCAGACAACTTTGGTCTGACGATATTAAACAAGAAACTGAGTTGTAAGTGCAGGGGACAAGAGGATCCAGCAACTTGGGCAGGAGATATTGGCAACAGTTGGAGAACAACTGGAGATATCCAAGATAACTGGAACAGGTTTTTGTTCTTCAATGGCTTTTTTGTTTCTCCAATCTTAATAATGCATGAACTTGAAGATGTTTTTCTCTTCGTTTTTGCTTATTAGCATGACAATGATAGCGGATCAGAACTATCGATGGGCATCTTACGCAAGACCAGGATCGTGGAACGGTAAGTAGTTTGGTTTTAATAAACAAATGTGAGTCAATTTTATCATGAACCAAGAAAGTGATCATAGTTTGTGTAAAACAGATCCAGACATGCTCGAAGTGGGAAATGGAGGCATGACTAAAGAAGAATACAGGTCGCATTTCAGCATCTGGGCATTGGCAAAAGTATGTATGAATGAATGTTGTTTTACCTGAAAGCCCTAAAGAGAGTATAAATGTTTCCAATCTTAAACCGATGTTGGATTGTGTTCTTTCTTGCAGGCTCCTCTGCTGATCGGTTGTGATCTTAGATCGATGGACAAAGTTACCTTTGAGTTGCTTAGCAACAAAGAGGTGATTTCTGTTAATCAAGGTATATAATATCGAAATTTTCTTAACCACTTCAGAATCTGCTAATATGAAATCCTAAAGTGATAAGAGCTTGTGAGCTGTTTATGTTCAGACAAACTTGGGGTCCAGGGAAAGAAAGTCAAGAAAGAGGGTGATCTTGAGGTACTAGTTTTCTTATATATGTGTATGCACATGCCGAAACACACAAAACATGTAACATATGTGGTGTGCTATACAGGTATGGGCAGGTCCACTAAGCAAGAAACGAGTAGCTGTCATCTTATGGAACAGAGGATCAGTACCTGCAAACATTACAGCTCGATGGGCGGACCTTGGCCTTGATTCATCAGCTATTGTTAATGCTCGTGACTTATGGGCGGTAAATTATCATAAACAAAGCATGCATGAGTATTCTGTTTCATTACTACTACTCACACCTGAAACCTAATCATGAACCATGATTATGATTAATGCAGCATTCTACATATTCAAGCATTAAAACACAACTCTCTGCCCTAGTGGAGCCTCATGCCTGCAAGATGTACACTCTTACAAGACGCAAGGCATAAGATGCTGCTCTACTACACCTAGAAGTCAAGGAAGTGAAACTGAACCAGAAGATGTGCCAAATCATCTACTAGTCTGATGATTTTGTATCTATTATGCTGAATATGAAGATGCCAAAATCAGAAATACTCAATCCAAATAACATTACAATAAGAAAATATTTGAGTTTTGACAACAATCTCAAATGCCACTTTTGAAGTAAAACCAACAAATCCAGATGTTCGCAAAGTTTTCATCTAAAGATTCCACAATAAAAGATACCATACCCCAGGCCTATTTTTCCACAGACAACACCACATCACTGACATAACCAGGATGTACGAGAAGCTCATTGCAGAGATAGTCATCACTCACCAGTAACCACCCCACTTGGAGATGGCAGGTCATTAGGTTTCTTCTGAGCCATAAACATGTCGAAATCGGTGTGAGTGAACATGACTTTCCCCAGCCAGGAGGCAGCAGACTCCTCAAGACTATTCATGTTCTCTTGATCCGTGGTCCCTGGGATGATCCAAACATTGTTGGAGAGCTTGGAACCCACCACTCCAAAAGCAGGAAGCTCAAATTTCAATTTGTTCTCTTGAGGACATGTTGCTGAGAATAACAAACCAAAAAAAAAAAAAGAGTTCAAGACATCAAAAAGATAAACTAGTTTTGGCAATCATAAACCCTTAAGGGAAAATTACCTGGAAACGCGGGTGTGAATGAATGATATGTTATGAAATATCCCTTCACGACTTGCACTTCTGGAATTTGAACTGACGGGGACCTAATAATATATGTATCAGTATCAATCAACCTCATTCAGCAAATTATTCATGTAGGAAGTAAAGTAATCCAACAGCTTGTTCCAGAAACATATTTAACTTGAAAGTGCTAAAGCAAGAGAGACATACCAAGATACAGCAAACCAACTGTTTTCAGAGAGATCAGAGATTTTTAGGCTACTCAATCCATGGTGCTTTTTAGCTAGATTCGTAACCTTGAAAGAACAAAAAAAAAACAGAACCTCTTCACTTAATATATCACTACAGAGAGACAAATTGTAAGCGATCAAAGACACAAGAGCATCACTTACAGTTTCAATAAGAGGAGGCCTGTCTTCAATTCTCATTGTCTGGTTAAACTCCAAGTAAAGATGACAGTCCTCAGCAAAGCTCCTAAATTTGAAGGAAAAAAAACACAAAAGTGTCAATCTTTCTGAATGAAGAAGACTTGAGAATCAAAGAATCAGTGACCTTGAAGAAGATCCATCGATGAGAGGCTTCTTGGTGAAGATTTGGATCGCAGAGAGGGTGGGAGCATAGTACTGATTAACACTTCTCCAATTCAGCGTAATAGGAATGCCAACAGTATAACAGCTCCAAACGTTGTAGGCTTTCCAAATGTCATTCAGGACAATGTGAGGCTTTCTCACTCCTTCAGCTTTGGCTCTTGAAGAAGACGATCCCACACGATTCTGCGCGGAAGAACTTTTTTGAAATTAGGGTTTGATACGAACCCGGTTTATATTATTCGGATCCGGGTTGGAAAACTTTACTACTATTTAGAGAAATCCCCCCCCCCCCCCNCCCCCCCCCCCGTACTTTTTTTTATATCACAAATCAACCTAAATGTTTCAGTTTCTTTCTTTTTACCCTATTCAAGAGATATTATTTTGGTTTTGGTTTGGAGCCATTTTGGTTTTACTTTATGTTTTTGATTAATTTACATAAATTAGTGGTTTATAATACATTGTTTCTCTTAACTAAATCCAAAGAATCTCATGACACGAGTCAGACAGTGATACATTTAAGATAAGAAAATAGAAAGAAATTTTGTTTTATTATCATTCAACGCATTTACTATTAATTATATGGTTGTTTAATTACATTTTTATAATATATTACTGTTTAAAACTACTTTTTCTAAGACGACTTAAATTACATTGTTTTTTTCTACATGATTACTTTCTGAAATTTGAATGTATTTAATTATACTTTCTGAAAAGTTTTATAGAATGCGGTTAGATGCTTAACTGAGTTTCTAACATGAGAGTATGTATACAAGTTCATGGAGGGTTGTTTTTTATGATTTTTAAGATATTGTGCAAGAAAATTAAGTTTATGCATACTAAAGGACTATTTCAAACACATCTGTGAATGATTCAGAAAACAAAAGAAAAAGATTACCTGGATACGGGATTTGACGAGGACTCTTGGAGAGATATGCTTAAGGAAACTTGTGAAATTAGTTTTGCCTCTCACACTCATTTTCTCCATGAGTTCGGGAAGCGGTTCTCCGTTTGCTTGCTTAAGAAAACTTTCGAAATGAGATTTGCCTCTCTTACTCGTTTTCTCCATGAGTTTGGGTAGTGGTTCTCCGTTTGCTTTTTTTTGGTCGCTGTAGTCGGAATCTATTATGGATTGCTCACAATCACAAAGTATAAAATGAGAAAGACGGAGGGAATTTATAGCGTTCAAAATGTGAAAGTTCATCGAAAAAAACAAAAAACATGAAATATAAAAATAAAAGAAAGTCAAAAAAAGAAAAAGAAAAATATATTTTTACCAAAAAGAAATACAAATTACTATCATTTGATATTTATTTAATTAGACAAAAATGGATTTATTAAGGTGATAATTAATACGCCCTAATTAATATATACTTTCCAAAAGAAAATAAAAGACTATATACATATTATAAACAACTGTTATTTTCTGTTTAATTCTCTGACGATATTAATAAAATCATTTATCAATCTTTAAAGTAAAACCTGTTTGTCAAATCTTAATATTATAATACCATAGATTTAGAGACGACCAGACGAGGAAATAGAGACACACAAATGCATGTCAAGATGGTACATACAAACCTTAGACAACATATTACATATCGAAAAGTGAAAATTTTTAAGTCAAATGGTTAAAAGTCTCACTCTTAAAACCATTTTTGCTATAATTTAATTAAACCCAATAAACTGTACTATTCTGTTCCACGTAGTAGGAGTTGGGTTTGGATCGGGGTTTTGTTGACCCAAATCCGCGTAGGCCAATCTTCTTATCTTATATTGTATATCTTGCATATGTGTTAGATTATATCCCACATCGGAAGAATAACAAAATCCTTGGGTAATATATATAGTGTTTGGCAACCCTCCTATCTTGAGCTAGCTTTTGGAAGTGAGTTAGGCCCATTACTAATATGGTATAAGAGCATCTGAAGAATAACAAATTCTTGGGCAATATATATAGTGTTTGGCAATCCTCCTATCTTGAGCTAGCTTTTGGGAGTGAGTTAGGCCCATTACTAATATGGTATAAGAGCCTAGGTTCAAACTTCTCGATTGTGGGCTACCACCCGTAGATGTCCAGTCCCACAAACTTCACGCTACAGATGTCCAGTCCTGAGCGTGAGGGGGGTGTGTTAGATTATATCCCACATCGGAAGAATAACAAATCCTTGGGCAATATATATAGTGTTTGGCAATCCTCCTCTCTTGAGCTAGCTTTCGGGAGTGAGTTAGGCCCATTACTAATAATATGCTTTTGGGAAATTAGATGTGACAAACATAAAGTAGCCTAGTGTGCGTATGAGCTAGGACACACTTGTTCTAAGCAACTTCTCACTTTTCTTTTCTATGTCTCAGTTCTTTTGTTGAGCCAACTACTTCAACTATATATATCTTTATAACCCACTCTAGTTACACGTCAGTTTTTTTTTACGATTAGAGGCAGGGCCGGCTCAAACTTTTTTTTGCACCTTGTGCCAAATTTTTTTGTTTCTCCTAATTTACAGGTCTTATTTGTAGATTTTCAGTATTTTGGGGTTTTTTTGTCAAAATATGAAACATTGAAGAGTCTAAAAACCTTATAATTTTTTCCAAAATATTGTGATATGGTGCAAATGAACTTTGTGCACTGGATCAGCGCCGGCACTGATTAGAGGATAAGCTATTTTATTGCACATATGTGACCGTCACAAAATATTGACTGACTTCTTCTTTTTTATTGTTTTGACTTCTATTTTACTAGTATAACTCAAAATTCCGACTCACCTGCTTTTTCCTTTGATAAAAAGAAAAAACCTTGACCAATTTATATTCGTTTAGCAAAAGCCTTAAATATCCTATCCGACTGGTTAAATTATACTTTATCCACGTAACCGTTAATCCAATACACAAATTTGACATGCTGTATCAATTCAACCACTACCAAAACTTCATTGAACCTTTAATTACGCTCAATAACGTTTCATTGGTAAAATACCTGATTAAAGAGTACACAAAATTAAGCATTTTACATTCTCATCATTCTTCTAATTCATTCTAGAGTAATATACAAAAAAACGTACGTAAAGCACACATACACTCTTCTATATAAAGTATTGAGTTACATATGCTTGCATGTTGTGTAGATCGCATGGGCAGAGACATGGGTGACGAATTGATTCAGCGGCAGGCATATCCTATGGTGGGATCCATTTCAAATTTAGTTCCTTTTGTGTTTTACCTTTTTATTTCTCATTCGAAGATTAAAAAATAAAACCTTGTGTTAAAAACTTTTATCTTAGCTTAGAAAACGGACATTATGACATCAAAAAGTCACAATGCCAACTCAGAAAGCACCAAATCCACGACGCCCCTTCTTCATAAGCAGTGCCGTGCCAGCCTTTCTAGGGGCTTAAGGCAAGTTTAAAAGTGTAATAATTTTTTTAATGATAATTAACATATAATTATATATATATATATATATAAGAAAGAGGTCTAAAACAACAATTATATGTCTAAAATATCTTAATTTTTTTTTCTTAAAAATCATATTCATATAGAAGCATTTTCTGAATTATTTTTACAAATTCAGAAAACATAAATATTAACCAATATTCATATAACAGAAAAAATAAACAAGAATCAGTCTTTTATATATGTTATAAACAAAATCAAAATCAACTTTTACACCACTATAAACATGAAAAAATAAATTATAATAACAAGAAGACTTCGTGGAAACACATTTGAGAAAACAAAGAAAAACTTTTTGTTAACATAAGATTAAGAATTTGGTTTTGAACTCAAGTGGAAAACATAAATGAAAATATTTTTGAATCATTAGACCAAAATTTTATATATAATGTGGGGGCCTGAGGCTAATGCCTTTTTTTGTTACACTATAGGCACGGCCCTGTTCATAAGTAGTTTACTACGTAATTACATGTGGTGCCGTCTTGCCAACTTTGTATGTTCAAAAGGATGTCGGAGTCTAACGTGAGGGGCGTGTGATCATGTTTCAACTTTCTTTTTTTTATCGATCTGGCTCAAAGCAGCCAAACACAATGCTTTAATCCTAATCCCCAAAAAAAGATTCAAATTCAGATATACCTAAAGCTACTTTATCTCTTTTGCTGAATTGTTGATGACCCATTCATGACTCATCCTACGGTCAAGTCACAAAAGATTCACTATCTTCGCTTTTCATTTGCCCTTTAAATACCTTACCTTGCACCAAACCATTTCGTCAATCATCTTCAAATTTTACAAATCACACAAACATCAAGATCAAGTACTATAATTAGTCAATCCTGTAAAGAATGAACATGAACAGAGTTGAACAACAAGTCATTAGATTTCCAGCGGCAAAGACTCCGGTGGGTTACTTACCTGATCCGGCTTCAATTAACAAGTTCCGGCTTCCGGCTTCTTCCAAGAGATCTGAACAAAGTTAGTACTTATTTTAACTACACTCTCTTCCTATGTTGAATCCATATTGTTATTATCTTCTTTTTTTCACTGGAAAACTTGAAAGCTAACAGCAGGATTGTTTTCTTCTTTTGACAGGCAACGGCAAAACGATTCTTAAAAGGAAGAAAACCGATGGTTTCACCAATGGAGCTAGAGACCAGAGCAAGCTAAGACCAAAGCTAACCGAAACAGTGAAGAGAAAGCTATCTTTGGGCGCTAGGATTCTTCAGGTTGGAGGTATAGAGAAGATCTTTAAACGGCTCTTTAGAGTCAGTGAAGGAGAGAAACTGTTCAAAATGTACCAGTGTTACTTGTCGACTACCGCAGGTCCCATTGCCGGCCTTCTGTTCATCTCGTCCAAGAAAATGGCGTTCTGCAGCGAGAGGTCCATAAAGGTGGCTTCTTCTCAAGGAGACATGATCCGGGTTCACTACAAAGTGTCAATTCCCTTGTGCAAGATAGAGAGAGTGAACCAGAGTCAGAACACAAAGAAACCATCACAGAAGTACCTGGAAGTAGTCACCGTCGATGGTTTCGACTTCTGGTTCATGGGGTTCCTGAGCTACCAGAAAGCTTTTAATTGCCTTGAGAAGGCTCTTTCTCTGAGCTTTGAAGACAATGAAGAGCAATAAAGCCACGATTTTACGAGGAGCTTTGGAGTTTAGAATAAATATTTCATTTCTTCTTTACCTGATTGATCGCAGAATAGACAATACTGTACAAACTCAATTTCTTTTCTCTTTTCCATTGTTTGTAGGCAATATCAGATGAATATATTAAGTGAATTATATATATATATATATATGTATGCAATGCTCATTCAACTCAAATGGAAAGTCTAAAGGGCTCTGCAAAAAAAAAAAAAAACAATTTCCTTGTGCTTGAAATACAGAGAGTAATGTGCCCTGACACCTCCAATGAAGTCTTTATAAGACTCTAAGATTCTTAAAGCTCAATCTTACCCAAGTAAATAACAAGAAAAAGACTAGTCTTGAGTTATATTCAAAGAGCTTCACTCACCAGCATGTTTCATCATACAACATACTGGTTCTGCAGTATCTACTGAGGCAGGTTTATATCCTTGCAGCTGTCTAGCCACGAAATCACCCATGTCAGCCATGGTAGGACTAAATTTCCATGATTTGTGGAAGGGTAAATATGGGAATTCTGGGTTATGACAAGTGTCCTCGAGCTATTATGTCTGGTCAAGCAACATACTCTTAAAGACGAAAGTGAATGATGGAGCGAATAGATAATTGAGACATATAGGAACGAAGATTGAATCAAAGGAATTCAACACTCAAGAGTCGAAATTCTTGAGACCAATCTAAATTACAGATCCTTACCTCCTTGGTTTCTACAAGGATATTTGATGTATCAACAACTAAGGTACATGGAATTGAAGACTCATCACCAACTAGAAGCAAACATGTCTCATAAATTCCGTTCCCTGGAGGTAAATTAAGTACTGATGATCTCGGGACTGAGATCGTCCTTTCACTCCGCATATCTTGTGATCTGACTCGCAAGATAAGCCGATGTGCCCTGCCAAGGAGCTCTGATACGTACCTCATATCTCCCACAGAAAGAGCTTGGCGTACACGTGTAGAAGAGACTTGTCCCCTGTCTTTTAAGTCCCCTGAGTCTCTCCTTCCTGGGCCTTGCTTTTTGTCCATCACAGATTTTATGATGTAAGCAGTGATGCCATATTCCTCGCACAGTTTTACTAGCTCAGAGGCATCACCAGACGCTTTATATCCAAACCGGTAATTCTCACCTGTGGAAAAAGGTTTTGGCAAACGATTTAGTGTGTGTGAACATATAATGGTACGAGAAAGGAGTGGTTGAGATCTTTTTAAAGTTCACCTGCCACAACTCCGCAGACTCTGAGCTCCTTTGACAGCTTCTCCACAAACTGTCGTGGGGTAAGATGTCGCACGCTGGCAAATTCAATCTCATGCTCTTCAGGTGCTTTGTTTCCACAATATGATTCCCAAGAGGTAAGCACCCTTTTTCGATCACATTTGGCCACTATTGGTGCCCTGCTTGTACAAATATATAGTATCAGTAGTCACCATGGGAGCGAGGGCCACAAATTGATTAAAAAAGAATTTGATGAGCAGAATCGTATGTAATGTTTAACTATCTCAAAGAACAGGAATCTTAGGTTGGTTTATTTGTAAACTGATATTTGAACCGAACGACATGTATGCCAAAAGGGAAAAGGGAAGGCATGATGAATACGACAAGTAGGGACATTACCTAGGCTCCCAGCCAAGTACCTCGGCCATTCCAACAAAAGATAATAGATACGGAGTTCCAATTCTTGAAGCTTGAATCGTAAGCTCTCGATGGCCGATATGCAAGGCATCAAACTTCCCTAGAGCAACAACGCCTCCTACAACATATAAATATAACGCATTAGATGATCATGTAAAAGGGAACATGAAAAAACAAGACGAAAAGGTGACATAATCTCTGCAAGTAGTATGCACATCAAAGGAAGGCATTGCAAAACCATCAGAGAACTTGAGAGCATAATCATCTACGCTAACATCTACTAAGATCCATTCTTCTACCAAGTCGATACTAGCACTCTATCCATGACATTTTCTAGGATGCAGTTGGATTTGAGGGAGGGAGTTAAATAAAAAGCTTGAACGAAGATGCGATAAACAAGCAACCTAGATACCTGAAACTGGGGATAATCCTTCAACTGGAATCTCAGGATCATCATCTCGTTGGCTTCAGAAGAAGAAAGCAAAATAACATCACTCAGATAAATTCAAACACATCTCTCTTTCGAATCCAGTAACATAAATTTCGACAATTTGCACAATCTCAGTAGTCTAGAGTAAGCTAAATTACGAAACTTCACATGAATTGATCCAAAATGCCTACCTTGAATTAGATATCAAAGTGACATGAATCAGAAGTCAAAGTGAGGAAACTAAAACCTGAAACAATTGTGAAGAATAGGGATATCTCCGGGAGTCCTGCAATGAGACCCATATGAAGAAATCATCATCCGCTGTTGCAATTTATGGCTGGAATGATGACCGTTCGCCATAGCCTGACACGGCCTGTTGAGAAAGAGTGAAGAGAGCTGCACAATCTTAGCACCACAAAACCCTAATCCTAATCCAATCGAATTATGATTATGGTGGTGGTCGGAAAAATGCTGCAACACCCGTGAACCTCCACACAACATGGTTCCTTCTCGTGATTACAGAACGGTCAAAGCTCGCTCTCACGGTGCGAGACTCTTCGCCGGAGAGCTAAGTTAAAAACACATTGGTCAAATTATATTATATCCAAAAAAAAAGTCATAAAACCTCTGGTTCGGCCAGAGGGTTTGCGGTACCTCTCTAATATTTTCAATTTATTCAGCCAAAAAAAAGCAAAGTAATAACTGGACTTCACTCTGCTAAACCAAATACTGTAATCAAACATTAAGCATGAGTAACGTATCTTGTAACAATACAATTGTCATATATGTTGTTAACAATGATCTAAAGGTTTAGGTTACAAAGGGAACACCAGAAGGCACTCTCTGCGCATACTCCACATACTGTCTTCCAAAAAACTGCTTCAAGTAATGTTCCTCATAAGGTATTCTCTCAGCAAAGAACCGCCACACCACAACTGCAAACGCAACCGCTGAAACGGGGTTACAAAGCATCACCTGCGTTCCAACTGACCAAACAAGAAACCCGGTGTAACTAGGATGCCTCATGATTTGATACACTCCTTCAGTCACAAGCTTATGATGGTCTTCCTTGCGAATCTTTATAAGGTGTGTGAACGATCTACCTGCTGTGATAATAGCGGTTTTGCGGATGATTTCTCCCGATACGATCATTATAAGACCGAGATTGCTGATCCACCAGTGTTGTTTTAGGCCAGGGAAGAAAACGATTTCGGTTAGGTACTCGAGAACTGAGATTACCATTGCTAATGCATAGTGTTTGCTGATCAAAAGTGAGCTTAAAGTGACTCTGGACTTCCCATGAACGGCTATGGCGAGAATGTATTCCGATGTGTGGAAGAAGATAATCGCTAGGAACATTTGAGTTAACTGTCTGAAACCGGTGTCACTAAATATCTCTGTCATTGATTCTTCACAAGATTTACTCAGACCTGAAATAAAGAGACCCGAGAAGATCCAAAAACATCATTAGCCAAAGATGGGAAACAACAAACATATAAGTAAAATCCAATCCAACTCACTTCACCAGAGATTTTGCTAAACCCAAATCTAAGGAACAGCTACTCTCAATCAATATAACAAATCAAACTTAACTTGTTATAAGTCAGCTCATTTTCTAGATAGATGCTTCTGTGGCATCAGCCTCATGATTAAAGTTCTTCTAACACTAAACAAGAATCTTCTTAATCCAACAAATTGATCCATGACATGCTTCCAAAACACAGTTTTTACATGAAACATGAAGATCTTGTTCAAAGATTTATAAATAGATATGTATAACTAAATAGTTAAGGAACTAATGTATACTTGGTAATACTCAAAATTGCACGGAATCAGAGAATTCTAACCACTAATTCCGTAACTTATGCTTTTTTTCTTCCTCAAAGAATTGAACAGAAACCGTAAAATAGCCACGAAGATCTGAGACATACCCAGTTAGAATTGACGGCTGCTGCGAGGGAAAATACGAGAAAGTCTGGAAATTTGCCCGAGGCTGACAGTGAGAATCGCGTGGACTTTAGAGGACGAGAGAAGCAAAGTTTACACCTTTGCACTTTTTTATTCTTTGCTTGCTTTGATTTTAAAGAATTACTTTTGTAAAACACGATCTCATCATTCCATTAGATCATCCCCGAGAAAAAGAAAGAAAAAAAAAGTCTTTGTCTGAATCATAGAGCTTCCGGGCAAAAATCGATGAGAGGAAACGTTGCTGGAGCTCCGATATATCTCAAGAACCAGGCTTCCGCTTTTTTTTTTTAGGGTAACTGGTTCGATACGGTTCGATCCAATTTCACCATTCGGTTTGTTCCGGTTCAACTTACTAATGATGGTAAAAAATAAAATGTAAAGACTCCAAGTCAGTCAATAGAGTGTCGCATGGTATTAACCGTATAATTTCTATGGGGTTTGAAGGAAGCTACGAATATAAAAGATTTGCTGAAAGCTTTTATTGCAAGGAGTTATTACTCTTTCTACCTGCATAAACGGCTCTGGATAGAAGCAAGACAAGTACATATGCTTGCTATATTTAGTTTTGGGGGCCGTGAGAAGTTAATTTGGTAAAAGTTTTTGTTTGGAAACCTTATTATTTTAGCAGGCCCGGCCGCTCTGCTTATCCATGTTCAGATTTGTTTTCTTATACCACGAAAGAGTGTCTTGTCTTCTCTAACCACCAGAGGATTTTATGGTAAATGTGGTACCTCACATAGATTTCTTTGTAATCAAAAACTGGAATCTCAGCTTCATTGACAAACCATACATGGCTAAAACTTGCTGTTCTTCTTTAGTTTTTATAAAGATTTTGATTTTTAATGGCTCTGTTTGGCCAGCAAAAACAGAGCTTTTTATGGCGTTTTAAAGTACAACAATCAATCAATCAATCAATCATTCTCTGTTTCTTTCACTCCCTGAAAACAAATTTTGAGACCCCCGGATACTCTTAAACCCCTAAAACCCTAATCAAAACACGCAATAAGCTTAAAAATTAACTAGATTTTAAGAGACAAATAACTCACTCTCCTAAAACACTTTCGATGACATTAAAACATAGGACTTCCTTTCTCTATACATACCAAAATGACAAAGACCCTTCATTTATTCAACGTGGGTCGTGGTCGTTTTCCCTCCGACCCGACCCGTTAGCTCCACCCGACAAAGAAGCAAGCAAATTGAGATGATGACCCGGTAGATAATTCCCAACTCTAGCTGCTGAAGCCTCACCCATTGCAGCTGCTGCGGCGGCTGAAGCTTGCTGATGTTGTTGATGTTGTTGCTGTTGCTGTTGCTGGTGACGGACAAAGAGTGTAGCTGGTTGCTGCTGCTGAGCAAAAACCATCTCCGGTGGAGCTCCGGCAGCAAAGCTCCAAACTTGTCCAAAATCCGGCCTCGCCGGAACAGCCCAAAACCCAGCAGAACCACCACCACCACCACCACTCATCAACGAAGTCCCCATAGTGTGTCCCACTGTTAACCCTCCTCCTACTCCACCGCCGCCACCGCCGTTGGACTCTCCCTCCTCAGCTCTAACAACGCGTTTTCCAAGTGTGAACGGAGAGGAAGTGGAGAGAGAAGCGGTTGAGAAACTAGCCGGTGTAGTACCAGTCCCAGTTGCGGCTATGATAGAAGGCTCAGCTTGACGGAGGAGCCACTCAATGGTTTGACCGTCGGATTTGTGACCTAACTCTCTTGTCAACTGGAAAACTCGAGCAGCGCAAATGATTGGCATACGAATCCTTCTCCCTCTACCGTCGACTTTGCTGTGTCGGTCTTTAGAAGGGGGTTTCTTGACGGCGTTAAGTGGTCCTTTGTTTGACGTCGTCTGCTCGATTATGACGCCGTTAGCCACTGCTCCGTCGTTGTTCGCCATGGTAAGGGGTTTCGTTAAGTCGGGGGATGGATTTCACTATATTAAAACTCTCGAGAGGGAAGAAGAAGGAGGAGAAGGAGAAGGAGGTAGTGAACTAATGATTTGAGAGAAGGGGAGGAAGCTAGGCTGGTGGGAGGAGACAGGAAGGAGAGCACATGGCTGGTGGG